>NC_088883.1:22264972-22564972 GCF_032884065.1 Artemia franciscana | reverse complement strand
AATCTTCAACATTTTGTAAAATGTCACAAAATATATGCCATATTTCCACGACCTTACAGCAAAGTTCTTTTGAAGGACGATAAAAATTCTTCTTCAATAATTTTATTAGGTTCTTAAAAGTTTCCTCTAGGCTTCTCATACAAGCCTAGATACTCATGAAAACCCCCAAAGGTTTTTTGGGGTTAGGATGCTCATCCATAGACCAGAAGCTATCGTCAACGCAAAAGTACTGTATACACTGTTAATTTGATTTAAAAATTTAATGCATGAAAACGATGCATTTCGCGAAAGAAAAGATACAATTTTAGAGACCAGAGCGGGCATAAGTCGAATCCTCTAAGTTAACAATCTTAAACCAAACAGACTAAATTGAATGAAGAAATCCAGCACAAAAAGAAACAGAAAAGGCCATTAATATGAGCTGGGCAACCCTCATTTAACTCCCCAAAACAACTAGTAGCATTGCCTCTTCAATGAATACGCAATATATTTTCAATTGAAATTATTCTTTACCCGATGGTCAATATATTCGAAAGAATGAATCATTTTAGTTATTTTATGATTATTATTACTTCGCCATTAGTAAGCATATAGATACAGTAAACCTTGGCATTGGGGTTTTTGGACAAGCAAGATCCCCTTTCCTACTTTTATCAGGTTCACTCTATATATAAAAAAGTCCTAGCTAGATTTTTTAAGTTTAGCTTTAATCCGCAAATATAAAATGGTGGGCCCAAAATAGGTCTGTCGAAACTGTTTTTGAAACATAACCACAATATCACTTTTCCTTCATGGCATCCCCTTCTTAAAAGGGGATGCTTAAAGTTGAAAGTATACAATAGTTGTTCGTGTATAGTAAGTGCTCTTCATAAATTGTTTTGATAAACATAGTTATGTATTTATTTAATTTTCTCTATCTTGTACTCCGTCCCTATGAACTATCCCTAGCTCTAAGAACAACAAGCAGTTTGCAAGAATATAAAGAAACAATATTTTATTGATTAAATTTATATTAAAATATAAAATAAAAAATTTTGTTGTATGTTGAGTCAGGAAGAGGTTCTTTGTCAGGAGCAGAGGCCACATAATTGCACAGCTTCAATGAGCAGTAAATTCGTTAGGTGAAGGATGAGCAAAAAATTGAAGCAATTGATTAAAAATTTTTTGAGGGTTCTATTTTTTTAATAGAATATAAAAAGGGGAGCAAAAAAAATATACGCGAATTTTACTGAGATTCTATTTAACTTGAGGTTTAGAACCCTTGTTTTTTTTTATTTAAACTTTAAAATTATAAGAAACCAGTTCTGCTGCACTGTCTTTTTATGTAAAAATAAGCGTCTATACACAAAAAGACGAATGCAACAGAGAACAGGCTTATAGAGAGTTCCGAAATTTACTGCCCAGCACTGCCCAATTTACTTCATTATCTAGAAAAGAAAAGAAAAGTCAATCATTTGCAGACAATAGACAATATGTTTTTCCGAACTAAAAAATTTATAAAAAGATAAATTTTGAAGACTGGCTAGATACATTACAAGAGCGAAAACCTCAAGATGGTTGTGATGTCTGGTCAAGACCTTTTTTCTTCACATGTAATTATGCTTGCTATTAACAAATCCTTTTAGACTTTCCTGGAACATTTTGTGACATAGGAAAAGCACAGATACAAATGTGTTCCTTAAAACTGAATTAGTCAATACAAGATAAATACTAAATGTGAAAATGAGCACTACCTAAGGAGGGGCAGGGGTAGCATGGATTAGTTTTTGGCGGAAAAGAAATTTTCTGGGCAAAAACTTTCATGGGTAGATAAGGTGTGATTTAAAAAATTTACATTTTCTAAGAGGCCCACGGAGATAAAACCATCGAAAAAGTGATGAAGAACTAATATATTATACAATATATATATATATATATATATATATATATATATATATATATATATATATATATATATGTAGCTAAGCGTATTTTACTTATTATCAATTCTGGTACCCCTTTTATTGAAATCCTTTGTGATCAAATTTAGTGAGGTTTTCGGGGATGGTGAGAAGGGTGGTGAACTGTATGAGTGAGGAAGGTGTACTACGTGTAACAAGGTCGTAAGAAAGACGCATTTGCACTATCAAGAACGGCTCAGGAGCGACTAAGGCCCAGCGGCCTCGGGGCAACTGTTTTGAGACTAGAATTGCTGATTGCGCATGCAACTGTTGTGTGACCATGGCCTTGAGGAAGTGAGGAACAACTCACGAGGCAATCCAGATGTTACTGGTTTCCAATCAGTCTAAAACCGGTTCCGAATGAGACCCCAGTCATGGTCACAGTTGCGTTGCAGTGCTGTCCCAGAAATTTTCGGGAGCTACCGCGTTGATATTGTCCAATTATTTTGGCTCTCAACATGTCAGACCAGGAATTAAACATGAAAGTAGACTAATATCTTGATTGTCAAAATGGCTAGTATACAATAACTGAGCAGCTAGGGTTTTTAAGTTTAGGAGAAGGTTGAGAAGAAAATCGAACTGAATCATAAGAATATATGTGCATCCAGGTAGTCAAAAGAGCACATCTCCAATATCTTAGTAATTTCTAAGGGTATTAAGTTGAAACCTTCAATCATTGGTGAGGAGGGTGTCGAACAAAATCAAAGTATACAATATACACCTAAGTAGTCGAAAAGGCGCGTCTGCAAAATATCAAGAGCGGCTAAGAGTATTTAGTAGACGCTTTCAGAGGATGCTGGGGGAGGATTCGAAACTAAATCGAAAGACACTATGTGCATCCATTTCGTCAAAATGATGAACCTATAATATAACAAGAATTGCTTAAAGTATAAAACTGAAACCTTCGGTGCATGTTGAGATAGATCCCGAACAAATTGTCAAAAGACAGTATCCGCAACATGTCACGAACAGCTTTTGATATCAAGTTTAACTTTCAAGGAATGATCAGAGAGCAAATTGAATTCAACGATAAGATACTACCTGTATTCAGGTTGAAAAAAGGGCATATCAAAAACATCTCAGCAACTTCTTAGGGTATTAAGGCGACTTTCAGATAATTGTACAGATGGTACTGATCAAAATCAAAACGCACTATGTGCATCAAGGTTGCCAAAAAGACATATTGACAGTATCTCAGGAAGTTCCATAGACCACAGTAGAAACTTTCAGGGAATAAACAAACATTGTACAACAAAGTCAAAAGCAACTGTGAACATAAAGGTAAAAAAAGGGCGCATTTATAATATTTCAGGAACACCTAACAGTATTAAGTAAAAATTTCGAGTGAATATCGAGAGGTATATTGAACTAATTCAGGAGACATTAAGTGCATTATGAATGTCAATATGGCATATATGCAATAACTCGGGAACATTTAAGAGTATTAAGTGGGAACTTTCACCGAAAGTTGAGAGAAATGTTAAACTAAATAAAAAAACTCTGTCTTGAGGGAATGCCGATGGGGATATTGAACTAAATCGGTGAACTGTATGCATCCAGGGTGTCAAAATGGTTCATCTGCAATACAGCAGGAACGGCTAAGATATTTGAAACTTTCTGTAAATATTGAAGGTGATGTTGAGCTAAATCAAATGACACTATCTCCATCCAGGATATCAGAATGAGACGTCTTCAATAGTTCATATACGGTTAATGGTATAGATTAACGCCTTAAGCGACCTAGCTGAAACTGTGAGGGAATATTGGACGGAAAGGACAAGTAGATACTAAATTTTGATTTGTTGACCGAAGGAAGTTCATCAGCGACAAAGAATGTTTGAAAAAAAATGGTTGTATTGATTCTTAGTTTGAAAGTGTGTGTTATTAGTGTGTTATATTCTTAGTGTGATCTCTTTTTTTGATCTCATTAAAATTTCAGGCCGTGAAGACACCTCAATAAAAGTTTCAGAACCAAGGGAATCGCAACTGGAAACAAATCTTGTCACGGATTCTTCATCTCCTTTTTTTTTTTTTACAACAAATTGGAACTATATTAGCTAATATACTAGCTCAAAATGCATAAATGCAAACAAACAAGCTATTAAATCAAAATATAACACACACAAAAAATTCCTACAACGAAGTGTTTGATCATTATTCGTCTATATCAAAGGTTGTAACAGTAGATACGACGGAACAGCTTCACCCCCCAAAAATTCCCAAAATTGTTCACATTTCTTAAAATACTAGTACCCGTACCCAACCATTTGTAGTTCTATAATATAGCTATTTTTAGAATTCCTAACAAAATTTTGTCCAGAATATGAAGAGCAACCCAAAATCTTTTTGCTTTTATTCATCAATAAAAAAAAATATCAACAAAACTTACAGAAATTAAATTTTTTAACTTAACAAACAGAAGAAGTTTCAACAAAAGAAGTTTTTTAAAATAAGTACAGAACTAATTTAAACCAAAGGGGAGCAGAAGTAGTGAAAAAAAGTCATGCTTAAAACGTAAATAAATCATTATAAATAAACTAATGAAACCCTCTGACAGACCGTATTTCAAACAGTAGGTGGTGCAAATATCGTAGGTAAATACCGCTTTGTAGGGCTGTAATGAGAGAAAGGTAGATATAGCTAGGGCACAATCTGCGGATAAAGGATGACAGACTACCAAAAATTGTCCTTTTCAGCCAACTGTCTAGGGCTAAACAGAAAGCAGGTTGTCCGCAGTTGAGGTGGGAGGATGTTATAAGAAAGATTTAAAGGGAATAGAAACTTCCTGGGAGGGTGTAAAGAGGGCTCTGAATAAATTGGGATAGAGGAGCGTGCGTAGCTGTGTTGGACTCCAGTGGCTTGGTGCTGCGGTGAGTTCTTCATAGTACTAGCAGTAAAGAGAGTGGATGGGTTGGAGGGGTTTCCCCCCTCCAACTCCCCCCTATGTCATCAGATCCGGTCGAGATTTAAAATAAGAGCTCTGAGACACAATATCATTCCAACATCAAATTTCATTAAGATCCAATCACCCACTCATAATTTAAAAATACTTCATTTTTTCTATTTTTTGCGAGTTAACCGGCCCCCCACTCCCCCCAGATGGTCAAATCGGGACAGCGACTATTTCTAATTTAATCTGGTCCGGTCCCTGATACGCTTGCCAAATTACATCGTCCTAGCTTACCTGGAAGTGCCTAAAGTAGCAAAACCGGGACCGACAGACAGACAGACCGACAGAATTGGCGATTGCTATAAGTCACTTGGTTAATACCAAGAGCCATAAAAACAAGGGCAGTTATAGAAGACTTTTAAGACAACTCTAAAACATCAATTTTACCCTATATTTCCTGACAAGAACCATATTGTATCCAATATCAATCACCACGTTTGGCCCTTTGGGGCTTGTGAGAGTATTTTTTTTTAATAAACATCTTATCTTGCCACATTTTTTTACGACAATTTTACAACACTTGCCATACCCAATTTTTTCTATCTTAACACTACCATAGCCTAGATAGTTGAAGACATCTGAATTTAAAAAAAGTTTGATTATTTGAAAAAGCCTTACTTAAGTAATGACAGTCTGTAAACATACTAATTAATATGCAACATGGACTTTAATATTTTTACAATAAAAGCTGAAGGAAGAAGAAAAAAGGACAACCAATGTCATGTGGAACACATTCTTCAAATAATTTAGCTAAAATAAAAGCTCACCAAAGTCCAGATTGAAAAGTTGATCAATGACTAGTTGAGAGAAATCTTTTGAGATAACCCCCCCCCCTCTACTCCTTGTTCTCCTTCAAATTTTACGACAAGCTGTTTTTAAAATCATCTGGTCTTTAATACAGTGACAGGTATTTCCCGCAAAATACTGGACAAGGAAACTTTAATCATGCCCAAAACGCAAATATTGTATGTTCACGTGACTCAGGTTTTAAGGTCACACGACCACGTGAATCAGAACTAATTACCTAAGTAAGTTAACACATAATTAGAATCGTGTCACATAAGCAGTATAATGATATGGTGCTTTTTTAATGGCTAACAAAAACTAAGCAACAGCGCAAAAATGCAAAAGATGAAGAAAACAACAGTACCTTAGATTGCATTTGATGGGAGTTTCTTTTGCTATTACTAAAATGTAACCCCAGTATTATACATTAGTTAGGTACTGTAAGAAATATCCAATTTGCAAGGTGGGTCCTCAATCCATATCGTTCAGAAAATTTGATTTTCTTACGATTCTCTTCTATGATTTACTTTATTTTTCGTTTAAACAGCCGTTTTTGGCGTTTTTAAAATGTGTGCTCTCAATTGACACTGTCCACCACAAAATAAATTGCTGCATCCCTACCCACATACAAGATATCATATTTCTTATTCCTTAGATATATCACTGCAATGATGGTCATTAATTAAGCAACTAGGATAGAATATAATGGGTATTTCAACTTATGTGATCTAAGCCTCATTTGTTATTTTGTTTTTTTTACCTCTGTTGGGGACCATTATTTACACTTTAAGTTTTTGTGAGATTCCTTACTCATATTTTTTAACTGTGCGAAGACACATTATCAGTCAGACAATGATAATTGATGAACCTATCAGAACAATTGGTTATGCTGCTTCATTTGAGATAGCATAAAATGTTATATAATCAAATTTTGTTTAACCGTAGAAGACTCGAACGGCTTAATAAATGACTTAAACTTCCAAAGAAGCAAAAAAAAAAACAAGGGTAAATAGTATAGAAATAGAATAATATAAATATATAATAATATAATAGAATGATATTAACATTATTGGAGACCACCAAATATTTAGAAAAATCATCAAGGAACTGCTTTTTGTAGAATATGAGTTGTAATTGATTCATTTATTTACTGTCAGGCTAATGTAAGACAAGGTAGGCAGCCTCCAACGCTTCCCTTACTTCTCTCGGAAGTGAACCTTCAATCTAGAGAAAATGGGAACTGGTAATTGGTGCGAAGATGAACTTTTCTACAATCCTATCCTGTGCTTTGTACAGAAAAATCTTGCTAAAGGAGTTTCGCCCGATACGATAAAAGAGTACATGGCCGATTTCTTCGAGTCTTCTTCTCTTTGTGAGACCCATAAATTGCTTTTTTTAAAGCTTTTCCCGAATGAAGACACTGATAACATTGATAACTATGGTAGACACTGATAACATTATCCGTGTTAAAATCCAAAACCCAATCATCATCGCTATTATTTTCAATTTGTTTGGTTGGGTTTACCTCGGCTTGTCTTTCGTCATTATGATATACATATCGCCGAACCTTTGTTTTCTTCTTTTTCTAAATATGGTACGCATTGATGACCTATCCATGTCAAAATCCCAAACCCAATCATCATCGCTATCATTTTCAATTTTGACACGTTTCCATTCTCTCTGTCCGGGTTGATTTTCATTGACTCGCTCACATGCTCGGTGTCGCTTGTCTTCTAACAGCGTGTGTCTCTTCATTTTCATTTTTGAAACACCACCGCTGTTCTTCTAACCACGTATATATTTGCTCTTCATTTTCATTTTTGACTCGCTCACATGCTCGATGTCGCATGTCTTCTAACCGCATGTGTCTTTGCTCTTCTTTTTCATTTTTGACAAGCCGCCACAAGATAACATTAATACATAACATTAAGAATTAATACATAAAACATATAACTGTTTCAATTACCTCTTCCACTTCCAGTTGTTTCTGAAGGTTTTTCAGCTGCTGGCGTCTCTGTCCCAGACGAGTTTTTGACCAGGGGCAGACGTTGGAAGTTATGCCCTGGGGGCATATATGGCTCTTATAGAGTAAAGAGTGTGTAAACTTCATAGAGGGCTCATTTTATAAGAAATTGAAAGTTCTAGTTCAGTTTGTAGGAGTCAAAAAAGATCAGAGGGCAACTGGACCCCCCACACCTTTTTTCAATTACCTCGTCCAGTTTCAATTACCTCGTCCAGTTCCACTATATCCAGTTGTTTCTGCAGGTTTTTCAGCTGCTGGCGTCTCTCTCCCAGACTAGTTTTGGACCGGGGCAGACGTTGGAAGTTATGCCCTGGGGGCATATATGGCTCTTATAGAGTAAAGAGTGTGTAAACTTCATAGAGGGCTCATTTTATAAGAAATTGAAAGTTCTAGTTCAGTTTGTAGGAGTCAAAAAAGATCAGAGGGCAACTGGACCCCCCACACCTTTTTTTCCCAAATACAAGCGATAAAAATTTGTGATTACCATTTTGCAATTAGCCATTTTTGTTAAAAAATAGTTCAAAGATCATAGAACAAATTCTTACCACTGGTGCAGCTGCAACTGCCTCCTCCACCTCCAGCAAATCTATTTGCATTTTCAAGTTTTGTATCTGTTTCTTTTTCTCCTTGATACCTTTGTCGATTTTTTTCATGTCTTCCTTTGAGCTATTCAATTTCTTCGCCTCGTCTTTATCTATCAGCATCTTCAACTTGATTACGTCTTGTCTCATATTTTCTTTATTGAAGAATTCTGTCATTCTGTCACCTACGGAATACCAATAATTACAGACACAAGAAAACCCCTTAAAACAGGTAGAAACTGTAGCACACTTTTTTCCTCGGACACGTTTGAATGGTTATTATCCACTTATAGTCAGTGAGTTTAGCAAAATACTAACGCAGATATTGAGAATACACGCGACAGAAATAGACTATGAAACTAGTGCTTTTTAGAAAGATAGATTCAGAAATTGAATACCTGGTTAAATTTGGGTTCACATTAAATAATTTATAAATGAAAGAGGAAGGAGGGCAAATCAAATTGAGACAATATTGACTCCAGCTTCAACAGGTCAAAACTAAAAACGACTTGATCAAGTAAATTTGTGCAGCTCCCTGACACGCCAACCAATTTTTATCGTCCTAGCACGTCCAGAAGCACCAAAACTGTCCAAAGCACTGAACCCCATACCCTAACTCCCCCAAAGAGAGCGAATCCAGTACTTTTACGTAAATCACGTATCTACGACATTTGCTTATTCTACCCACCAAGCTTCATCCCGATTCCTCCACTCTAAGCGTTTTCCAAGATTTCCGATTTCCCCCTCCAACTCCCCCCCCCCAATGTCAACAAATCTGGTCAGGATTTGAAATAAGAGCTCTGAGACATGAATTACTTCTAAATATCAAATTTCATTAAGATCCGGTCGCCTGTTCTTAAGTTAAAAATACCTCAATTTTTCTAATGTCTCCAAATTAACACCCCCTAACTCCTCCAAAGAGAACGGATCCGTTCCAATTATATCAATTACGTATCTAGAACTTGTGCTTATTCTTCCCATCAAGTTTCATCCCGATCTCTTCACTCTAAGCGTTTTCCAAGATTTCTGTTCCCCCCTCCAACCTCCTATGTCCCCGGATCCAATTCGAGTCGAAAATGGAGCATCTGAGACATAAGATCCTTCTATATATCAAGTTTAATTAAGATCCGATCACCTATTCATAATATAAAGATACCTCAATTTTCACGTTTTCCAATAGTTCCGGTTTCCCGCTCCAACCCCCCCTCCCAAATGTCGCAGGATCTGGTCGGAATTTAAAATAAGAGCTCTAAAGCATAAGTCCTTCTGAATATCAAATTTCATTAAGATCTGACACCCGTTCGTAAGTTACAAATACCTCATTTTTTCTAATTATCCCCCCTCCAACTCCACTAAAGAGAGCGGATCCGGTCTGTTTATGTCAGCCACGTATCTTGGACTTGTTTTTATTCTCCCCACCCAGTTTCATCCTGATCTCTCCACTTTAAGAATTTTCTAAGATTTCCAGTCCTCCCCAACTACCCCCCCACCCCCAATAACGCTGGATCCAGTTGGGACTTAAAATAAGAGATCTGAGTTACGAGGTGCTTATAAATATGAAGTTTCATGGAGATCCGATTACTCCTTCGTAAGTTAAAAATGTCATTTTTCTAATTTTTCAGAATTAAACCTCCCCCCCCCCCGCCAATTCCCCCAAATAGAGCGGATCCATTCCGATTATGTCAATCACGTATCTAAGACTTCTGCATATTTTTCCCACCAAGTTTCATCCCCATCCCTCCACTCTGAGCGTTTTCCAAGATTTCAGGTTCCCCCCAAAAAACTCCCCCCCCCCAAAGTCACCAGATCCAGTCGGGATTTAAAATAAGAGCTCTGAGACACGATACCCTTCCAAACATCAAATTTCATTAAGATCAACCGTTTGTAAGTTAAAAATAACTCAGTTTTTCTATTTTTTTCGAATTAACCGGCCACCCCCCCCCCAGATGGTCAAATCGGGAAAACGACTATTTCTAATTTAATCTGGTCAGGTCCCTGATACGCCTGCCAAATTTCATCGTCCTAGATTACCTGGAAGTGCCTAAAGTAGCAAAACCGGGACAGACCGACAGAATTTGCGATCGCTATATGTCACTTGGTTAATACCAAGTGCCATAAAAACTAGAGCAAATGCGAATTGTGTTCTGGTCTTTAGAAGAGATAAGGGGCGTTAGACCTACTCCTGTTTGTGGTAGTTTCTGTTCGTAATAAGTTTGACTTGACAATTTATTGTAATTCTTGTTCATTTTGGGTTTCGTTAATTTGTTGATAGTAATTTATGTTTGTTTAACACTTGAATTACTATTTAGCTTTATATCTGCCTGTCTTAGGGTTTAATGCAGCTCTTTACTTTTCTTTAAAAACTTCTTTTGTGGAAAAAATTTTTTTTAATTAATTTATCTTTACCAAAACACATCCGATAAAAATTTTTAGATGGCCATTTTGCGCAGTGTAGTTGAAAGGTCTTGAAAGGAAATATAAGTCTTTGGCAAACCCCATACCTTCTCAAGGGCAGAACATAATTCTAACTTTACTGAAAAAACAAGAGCTAAGAGCTCATATGACACATGTGACGAGGCAAGAAGAGCCAAGAGCTCATATGGTATGAGCTCTAGAATCAATAGAATCAAAATTCTAAGAATCAATAGATTGGTTTAAAAGTAAAATCAGAAGCTTAATGCTGGTCAGGATTTAAAATAAGAGCTATGAGACAACACAACAATCTCTTAAATATCAAAATTCATTAAGATCCCATCACCCACTGGTAAGTTAAAATACCTCATTTTTTCTAAATTTTACCCCTCCCTTCAGCCCCCCCCCAGATGGTCGAATTGGGAGAAACAACTTTATCAAGACAATTTGTACGGGTCCCTGACACGCCTACCAATTTTGATCGTCCTAGCCCGTCCAGAAGCACCAAACTTGCCAAAGCGCTAGACCCCCCCCCCAGCTCCCCCAAAGAGATCGGATTCAGTCCGGTTATGTTAGTAATATATCTATAACATTTGCTTATTCTATCCATTACGTTTCATCCCGATTTCTCCAATCTAAGCGTTTTCCAAGATTTCGGTTTCCCTCTTCAATTCCCTCCAGTGTCGCCCAAATCTAGTCGGGATTCAAAATAAGAGCTCTGAGACATGAGTTCCCTCTAAATATAAAATTTCATCAATATCAGGTCACCAGTTCTTAAGTTGAAAATACCTCAATTTTTCTATTTTTCCTGAATTAACATATCCCCCCAAACTCCCCCCAAGAGACTGAATCCGTTCAGTTATGTCAATATACGTAACTAGAACTTGTGCTTATTCTTCTCATCAAGTTTCATCCCGATCTCTCCACTCTAAGCGTTATCCTAGATTTCTGTTTTCCCCCTCCAGCCCCCTATGTCCCTGGATCCCATTATAATTGAAAATAGAACATGAGACATGGGATCTTTTTATATATCAAGTTTCATTAAGATCCAAACATCCATTTGTAAGATAAAGATACCTCAATTTTCACATTTTCCAAGATTTCTGGTTTCCCCCTCCAACTCCCCCCAATGTCACCAGATCTGGCCGGGATTTAAAATAAGAGCTCTGAAGAACAAAATCCTTCTAAATATAAAATTTCCCTAAATATAAAATATCTCAGGTCTCAGACCTGGTAATGTTCATATTTTTTTTTTACATACTCCTAGATACATAGGCTAACAGATAAACAAAAAAGATACATGGCTTTTTCACATATTTGACTGACATTCAACATTATTTATGAGTAACAAAATTACAGACCAACTAAAAGAATATGCAACTTGAAACATTTGGTTTGAAAGTAAATTAAAGTTTTAAGATGGGGTAAGCGGAAATCAAAATGACAAATCCTCAAGCTTGTAGGAATCAATTTAATTCAATTTAATGTCTGGAATCAATTTAATTCAATTTAAAAATGTTTGTTCCCATCATAGCTACTACTTTCTCAATGTGTTTGAAAAATATCAAACAGTATGCATAGATTCATTAAAAAACACAACAAGCCAATAAAAAAGTCACTAAGAAGTGTATCTTTAAGTTTTTCAAAACAATTGTGTGAAAAAAATATTTTTAATTAACCTAGACAAAAAGACAAGTTGGTCTGTAATTTTGTTACTCATAAATAATGTTGAATGTCAGTCATGTCAAAACTTCTGTGAAGAAAAAACTAAAATCACTTAAAATGAATCTGATGATGAACTAATGATTGAATTGGATTCATTTGAATCTAGAAATGTCTCCCTTTCACAAAAAAATGCAGCCTTAGATGATTTGGGTTTAGCTCTAATTAAACTTGATAATTTGTTATCACATAGTAAGGGATTGCATAACAAAAAAAAAAGTTGAAAAAGTAACAAAAGAAGTAAAGAAAAAATCTCCAAAGCTCTAGATTATGACATTGAAATGTCAGAAGAAAAAATAAATTTTATCAAAAAAGCAGAAGATTTTGATAAGCTTGTGGGCCTTTTAAAAGAAAAACTTATGTCTGTTGGGAGATCCCAAAAAGTCCAGATTCTGACGTTGGTGCCTGAAAAAAGTTGCTACAGAATATCAGGTGACCGAATATATGGTAGAACAAGCAAGAAAACTTAAATGAGAAAAAGGTATCCTAGGTATCCCTGACCCTAAAAAAGGTAACACACTCCAAAAACACAGTTAAACTTGTGAAAGACTTTTGCCAAAGTGATGAGAATTCAAGAGTTTTACCCAGAGCAAAAGATAAAGTGAGCATTGAAAAAATATTTATATGCAAAAAAGACTTATTCTCAGTAATTTGGGAGAGCTTTACTCTTGTTTTAAAAGGGAATGCCCCAACTTGAAAATAGGATTCCCGAAATTTTGCAGTATAAGACCAAAGTGGTGTGTCCTTGCTGGGTCAGCAGGTACCGATACAGTATGTGTATGGAGCATGCACCAGAATGTGAAATTGTTACTAGATGTTGTAAAAATTGAAGAAAGTTACAAAGATTTGATCAAGATGTTGGTTTGTAATGTTGGAAACAGTGAGTGTATGCTATGCCATTGTGACAACTGTCTGTCTGATGATGCCCTGATTGAATATTTAACAGCGAAATTGAGTGAAGATTATGATTCAGAAGAAGAAATAATTATAAGCCAATGGGTTAATACTCACAGGACAGAAATGGTTAACCAATCAATCAGCATTGAAAGCTTTATTTCTTTACTGAGTAAATCGGTAGAAAACCTAATCCCACATTCATATATTACAAAATCACAGTCTAATACATTCAAAAAACTGAAAGAAGATCCGACTTTGAATACAGCAATTGTAATAATGGATTTCGGTGAAAATTATTCTTACACCATTCAAAATGAGTTCCAAAGTTATCACTGAAATAGAGGTGGAGAGTTATCACAGAACCAATGATGTTATCCAGATGTTAGACAGCAGCATTTTGCTAAACCTCAGGATAAGGTCACCCAAATGGACTGGTTGGTTTTAGTAGCTTTTAGGCAAAGCCCTATTTTGGCTGCAAGAAATTGATGGTCGGTGTTCCCAAGTTCGGCGCTTTGGTTGGTGAGACAACTCGGTACAGACAACAGCCATCGCCAGCACATGATTATATAATCAATATATACAAAAACTTCAAAAAACGAATAAAATTTTTTTTTTATCTTCAATTTTTACGTTTTTATGTGTCAAACAAACATTTCAGGGGGGGGAGGCAGACCTAGCCTCTGGATATGGCCTTGCTTGCATCTTGCAAGGACTTCTTTCTCTTTCATGGAATTTTCACACCTTAGGACACTTCTTTTCTATGACATTTTTCAATATATGTTTGTTTGTAACCATTTACATGGTTTCAATATAGTTGTACCAAAGTCCAACGTTTCAATCTTTTTTTCTTTAGCTGTTTTAATGTATGGTCACAGGAAACAAACACACTTATGTGTACTTCATTCATACATAAACTTTATTTATATATATATATATATATATATACATCAAGCCTAGCATTGGTGGCTTAGCTGTCCTAATCAAGCAATTAGCATGCCAGAGTTGAAATAGAGCAGAAGCAGAGAGAGTTATCACAGAACCAAAGTTACCACTAGAACACAATTCATCCAGTTGGACTCAACTTGAATATATTTAAAATCAGCATTAAAATGTGATTCTTTTGATGTAGCTATTGGTATCAAAATTCCATTTTTTAGAGTTTAAAGAGAATTAGCCTATAAAGAGAATTAGCCAGCCATCAACTTTCAGATGAAAATCAAATCAAGACAGCAACTGCAGTTTATGATTTCTGTAAAGTCAACATTGAAAAAATAAACTTTCACTTTATTGACAAAAAAATGCTGAAGCTTTTAGATTGGAGTTAGCGTCACAATTTTTAAATGATGGTTTTAAAATTTTTCAATTATTTCAAACCACTAAATACAAATCAAATTGAAATAAGGAGGACTAGTGATAGTCCTAATCCTACTCTAATGTTTTTTTATTCTGCTATGGATTGGGTCTGCATTCAACCATCTTTAAACCATTATGTGGCTGCAAACTACAATGGAAAGTGGTACTTTGGACTTGTTAAAACTGTGTTTCATGAAGAAGAAAATGCTAAAATTAAAATTATATACAAATTATAAAATTATATAAAAAATATAATTATAAATAATATAAATTATAAATAATTTATTTATAAATATTATTAATATTATTATAAATATTATTTATAAATAATTATATAAAATTAATGCTAAAATACCTTTGGAGCACATTATCAGTCAGTACAGTTGATCAAGCACTTTAATCAAGTAGCACTGGCAGAATAGACTACTTCAAAAAAGAGTGTATCAGAAAAACAGAAGAGTGTTGGATGAAGTGGAAAAAATATAACAAGCAGAACTAATAATTGCTGTAAAAGATATTGATTCTTAGACTTCAGTTTTTATTTTATTTCACATTTATTACAAGTAAGTAAACCACAAATTTATAATTTCTTAATAATATTCTACTTTTTGGAATATTAACTATATGTGTGAAAAAGCCATAAATCTTTTTTGTTCATATGTTAGCCTATGTATCTAGGAGTATGTAAAAAAAATTTAACACTTTACCAGGTCTGAGACCTGAGATATTGCAATTTTAGTAAATCCCAGCAATGGTTTACAAATAAAAAATATATTCTGGTTATGGTATTTTTATTATTTTTTGGAGTTGAGCAAGGTTAGTGAATGTATTTTTTCTTGATTTTAAATATTTTGATCAAATATTATGCAAAGTTTCATGGTGATATCTAAAATAGTTTTCAAGATAATATTTTTTTAAGCTACAAGTTACATTGCAAGATGCAAAATCCAAGGCCAAAATTGCATTAAATTAAGAAAATAAAAAAATTTATAGAAAAAAAAAACTATAAGAGATAGAGAAATAAAATTTGGTATTTATCAATAGGATTGCAATTGCAACAATTGTGCCAAGTTTCATCAAAATCTAAAGAGGTGGCTGTCATAACCTGGTGGACTTGACATGGAATAACCCACTGTCCACCACAAAATAAACTGATGCATCCCTACCCACATATAAGATATCACATTTCTTATCCTTAGATATATCACTGCGATGATGGTCATTAATTAAGCAACTAGGATAGAATATAATGGGTATTTCAACTTTTGTGATTCATTTGTTATTTTTTTTTTTACCCCATTTGAGGACCATTATTTACACTTTAAGTCTTTGTGAAATTCCTTACTCATATTTTTTTACTGTGTGAAGACACATTATCAGTCAGACAATGATAGTTGATGAGCCTATCAGAACAATTGGTTATGCTGCTTCATTTGGGATAGCATAAAATGTTATATCATGAAATTTTGTTTAACCATAGAAGATTTGAACTGCTTAATAAACAACTCAAACTTCCAAAGAAGTAAAAAAAAAAAAAAATAATGGGTAAATAGTACAGAAATAGAACAATAATGATAGGTGGTAATAAGCTTACCTAAGCTAGTAAAAAAGGCAGGTTGGCATCAGAGAATATATTAGAAATAGAATAGTTTAACTAGTGATATAAAATTATTGGAGACCCCCATATATTTAGAAAAATCATTAAGTAACTGCTTTTTGTAGAATATGAGGTGTGATTGATTAATATATTTACTGTTGGGTTATGTTGATATGATGTTCCTGGAGGCAAAGTAAATTAATGATTTTTTTGATATTTATTGTTTAGTGTGATTAGATTAGTTATGTCAGTGGCCAAGTATTCTTTTTGATTTAAGGATTTTGTTTTCTCTACCTCTGCTGTGGAAAGACTTGGCTTTTTTAGGGAGATAGCATTATTTTAGTGGCATATTATGAGTTAAATCAATAAATCCTTCTCTTTTCAATAGGGCCTAGTATACAAGAGATTGCAAGATTCACCAAGTGAAATAACTGTCTGAAATAACTAAACTGATTTTTAGGGTCATTGTCTTAAAAATTTTCGTATGGGAAAGGGTAAAATAAGGTAAAACCTATTTCTGAGCAATACGCCCATCCATTCAACTTCTGTACAGGTAACTTTGTACAAAAATCCTGCATACATTCCCAACTCTCCCTTCAGGATAAAACTATGAAGCTAACATAAGGAACCCAATACAAATTTTAGAAAAGCTATTGTAATGGTAAGCTTCCTATTCTTGCTTCTAGTTTACAGTTGGACCTACTCAGAGAAAAACACTAACATTCTGACAACTTATTAGCCATTCTTGAATTAATGGACATCAAGGAATGAATTAATAAATCATTTTACAATACAGTGTGGTGTTTATTTAGAGCAGGAGTACTTATATACTAACATCCAACTAAGTTTTAAAGTCATTTTCTAAATAACAGTTGGCTTTAGTGACACCACAGTTGTCTATTTACAACCATTTAAATTAGCCATCTAATGATTTCCCTTACAAGAAATACTAAAATCTAAATTACAAGAGGATACAAACGTTCAACTTACAAATGATTGAAACAGATAATGCCCACCGACCCGACCCCCCAATTAAGCGATATTTCTTTTAAAAGTTGCTGTTTATGTTGCTGTTTTTAAATGATTAAAATGAAAGGGATAAGAAAAAGCTTTAAAGATGGCTCAGATGGCGTTCGTAAAGTTTGGAAAGTTATCCGCAAAGCTCGAAAAGTTGCTTCGTTAACCTTCCAAAAACCTTTACGTGGGCAAGCATTAGAGTTAAACTTTAGTTAACTTTTTCGAAAAGTTCATAAAGATAACCAATATGAAAAGAATTCCAGAGAAAACTTATAAAAGGATTTGGAAATGTGGAATCAGGAAACTGAAGATATGCTAATTTCTTTAGTCCAAGAACAATTCAAACCTTTTTTACTAGGCCACTCAAATGTAAATTGTTTTCCTACCATTTCAATTAAGAGTGAATTTTCTTATGTGATTAGAGGACAACTACCCAGCCCCACCCTTTGGCAATTTTAAGTGCCCCCTCTCCTCAACACTGATCAAAATTTTGGGAGCGTCGGTTTGCTCATACTGGTCAGAAGGTCTAATAGTTATACTTCCAGAGATGCAATGCCCCCCTCCCAAATCCCCGGGACAGGATTTAAATTATTGAATTTGCCCATTGTTAACGCACAGAATTTATCATTAGGAGAAGGAGAAATATTTGATTCTGGGTGTATCCAAAAAGGCTAAGGGTATAAAGCTTAAATTATGGAGGATGTTGAATGGTTTGTTATGCTAAATCAAAAGGCACTACCATTCACTTCGGTATTAAGTTGAAACTTAAAGGACATGTTGAAGAGGATGTTGAAAAGTGGCTGGAGGGCCACCAGCCCTCTCTAAGGACCTTTATAGCTGCCTTTCTTTCAAAAATATTTTATATTATTTAGTAATAGACATTTTGTTAGTCATAAGCTTAGTCATAAGATAGTCATAAGCTTCAACGACTAATAATATGGGGATGACATAGCCCCCCACAACTTTGAAAAATGACACCGAACACATTAAAACACACTGTTTACGTGCTGGTTTTCAGAAGGACGTACCTTCAATATATAAAGAATATATAAGTTAATCAAAAATAAGGAAAAATTGAAGACCTTTAAATAAGATTCACAAAACGAGTTGGCTGTTTGTCGTAATGAATGCACTAGTGTTGCCTATATTTGGAAAAGGCTTATTTGATTGTAATGTTGAGGAGGATGTTAAAAAGTGGTCGGAGGGCAATCGATCTCCCTAACATTCTTTTTTTAGCAGCCCTTCCTCCAAAGACATTTGATCAAAATTTTGGAATATCTCGTTCAAAATAGTCGAAAAGTCTAATAACTATATCTCCAGGGATGACGTAACCCCCAGACCCCCTGGGGTAAGTATTTTAAGCTATATAATTCGTCAATTGTTTATATAAAGGGTTGTTTGTTGGGAAAATAGGGCATGTTTGATCCTGAGTCTCCAAAAAGGCAAAGAATATTATGTTGAAATTGAAAATGTTGAGGGGGTGTAAAATAAAATGAAAGCACACTGTGTGCAGGATGGTTGTCAAGAGGTCACAAGAGAAATGTTTTAGAAGAGCTAAGGGTATATACAATAGCATATAACCTCCAAACACTTTAAAATAACCGAAAAACCAGGTCGAAGCACATTCAATATTAGAAAAAATTACATTTTTTGACAAACCTCGTATCCTGATTCTTATAGTTCCATGGCTAATATTTATGACATTATTGTTTGTCCGAAGTACCCAAAACTATGGGACTTCAGTCGACACTAAAAAATCACTAAAATGCAATAAAATAAACAAATGTGAATAATGTTCATTCAGCTCTTGTATTTCGGACTATCAAACCCGTGAGCATAGCAATTAGCTAACTGAAAATTTTGATAGAAAGCATTTAGAAAAAAAGGAAGTGGGGGGGGGGGGTTGCATACAGTCTGATTACTCTTGAATTTTAAAAATTGATCTAGAGCTTCCTATTTAAACTGCTATTTCTAATCATTTGAGTTCCCTTCGAAGTTAATACGACCTTTTCTGTAAACACTTTATATGCCCTGGGGCATAAGTTACAACTCTTCCCACGGGCTTTTGGGGGCAAGGGTATGTGAACTTCGAAGTTTTGTTATCTGATCGTTGAAACATTTCAAACAAAATGGTTATCTCAAAATTCTGAGAGGGTGCATTTTGGGGAAAAGAGGGTGAAGGGGGGGGGGATATGTGTCCAACATCATTTTTTATGACTCTTAAAAAGTTAAATAGAGATTTCAATTTGCAATCAAATAAGCCACCTCTCATGTTTATACGATCACCCCTTACAAAAACCTTATCTGCCCCCTTCCTCCGGGGGGCATAACTTACAACACTTCCCCCGGGCTATGTTGACCCCTGAGCTTTTGTTATTTGATCTTTAAACTATTTTGAACAAAATGGATATCTAAAAATTTGGATCAGATACATTTGGGGAAAAGGGGCCTTCCGGGGGAGGGAGGGGGTAGTTGCCCTCTGATCACTTTTGACTAGAAATTTCAAATTACAATCGAATATGCCATCTCCGAAGTTAATTCAATTTACAACACTTACCCGAAGGTTCTGGTGGGCTGTGTTATCCCTGTAGTATTTGACGATCTTTGGTAAATTTTTAACAAAATGGCTATAATGAAATTTAATCGGACCCTTTTGGGGAAAAGAGGGCTGATGGAGGAGGCGAGGAGGGGTTATTGGAAACCAGATCACTTTTGACTCTTAAAAAGGGAATTAGAACTTTCTATTCCTAATCATTTGAGCTCCCCCGAGGTGTATACGACCACGTATTCCATAAGACTTTATATGACCCCACGGCATAAATTACAACTCTTGCCCAGGATCTAGAGAGGGGGGAGGTTATGTTGACCCTGAATATTTTTTTTATCTGATCGTTGGCCTCTTTTGAACAAACTGGCAATGTCAAAATTTTGTTCCGATACATTTGCGGAAAAGAGGGTATGTTTGGGGAGGGGTTAGATACCTTCTGATCCCTTTTGACTCATAAAAATGTAACTAGAACTTTCAATGAGTCACCTCTGAAGTCCCTAAGACCCCCTCCCTCCTATATAAAAACCTTATATGGCCTAAGAACATAGCTTATAACTGTTGCTCCAGTGCTCTAGGGGTTCGTGTCGACTCCGGAGTTTTCATTATTGCATTTTCGAGCTATTTTTAACAAAATGGCTGACTCAAAATTTTGACCACATGGGTTTAAAAAAGGACGTGATGGGGGTAGGTTTGTTGTTCTTTGGTCTCTTTTGACTCTTTAAAAGTGAACTAGAGCTTTGACTTTCCAATCAAATGAGCCCTCTATAATGTTTATACGAGCATCCCTTCTTTAAGAACCATATATGCCCCCAGAGAATAACTTATAAAGCTCACTCCCGGACCCTGGGGAGTTGTGCCGACCCTGAGTATTATTATCTGATGTTTCGACTATTTTTAACAAAATAGTTATCTCAAAATTTTTGTCGGATGGGTTTGGGGAAAAAGGGCTTGGGAGAGGGGGAGGGGCTAGTTGCCAGATGATCTCTTTTGACTCTTTAAAAGTGAAATAGAAATTTCAATTTCCAATCAATGAGCCCTCTTAAGTTTATTGGAGCATTCCTTTTATAACAACATATATGCTCCCAGGATATAACTTACAACGCCTGCCCCCAGGCCATATGGGTTGTGCAGACCCTGAAGTTTTTGTTATAGGATCTTCAAACAACTTTAAAAAATGGCTATCTCAAAATTCTTATCCGATGTATTTGGGAAAGAAGAGCGTGGGAGGGCTAGTCGCCCTCTGATCTCATTTGACTCTTAAAAAGTGAATTGGAACTTTCAATTTCCAATGAAATGAGCCCTCTCTGAGGTTTATACGAGCATCCGTTCTATAAGAACCATATATGCCTCCAGGACATAACTTAAAAAAAACACACCCCCAGGCCCTGAGGTTTGTGTCGACCCAGGAGTTTTTGTTGAATGATCTTTTAACAATTTTTAACAAGATGGATATCTAAAAAATTTTATACGATGCATTTGGGGAGAAAAGGGCGTTGGGGGTGGCTAGTAGCCCTCCGATCTCTTTTGACTCTTGAAAAGGCCACAAGAACTTCTGATTCAATCCGAATGAGTCCCTGCTGAAGTTTATGCGATGACCCCTTCCATATGAAATGCCTTTGGGAAAAAAATAATGAAACATTAGAGCCGTATGGCCTTTGCTATAAGCAATGCCATAGCATCGCCTCTGATTGCGCTAAAAAGAAAAACTAATTTTCATATATTTTATGAAAATAAAAAAGATAGAATAAGATCTAATGTCTTCTTCAATAAAGTATTTAAACATGAATAAGAAAGACTCTGAGCGTGTTGTCGATTTCACCTCTTTTTTTTCTCTCACCTTCTTGCACACATTCTAATAGAATAGAATAGGTTTTATTTGCACAATCTCTCGTAGTCATAAAACTAAATGGCGCTTGTGCTTACAAAAAAGAAAAAAGGATTAAATCAAACAACAAAAAAAATCAGAAGACAAATAGTTTAAAATCAACAATTGTTATACTTTGATACAAAGAAAGGGCTGAATGAGTTGGAAAAACGATTTGTGCGTGAAGGAGGTGCTGCTAATCTGTAAAATTTCTTCAACCTAGTACTTCGATGTTTCACTAAAACTGGTGGTAGTATCGATCTGTATTTATCACTTCTGAGAAGATATTGGCCAAATTCAAGGATCAAACTGAGACGACGCTCTTGAAGAGAGGGAATTTGTAAAGTGGATAATGCTAACTTATATTCGGTAAAAGCATCGCACAATATTACTTTGACTGCTCTTTTTTGTATTGACTCAAGGTGGTCACTTAGGTAAATAGTGTTATTGACTTGTGGGCCCCATACGGGACATGCATACTCTAAAATTGGTCGAATGTAAGTAAGATAGGCTATCCTTAGTTGTGTCACTGAAAAACCAAATCGACGCATTAGTATAAGTGTCCGCATCGCACTATTTGCCTTTTTGATAATTGTATCGACATGGAGGCTGAAAGAGCAGTCGATGCTAAACTTGACACCAAGCACTACTGCCGAAGATTCACTAGGATAAGGAGGAGGAGGGCACACAAAGTCTCTCTTCAGGGGATTAAAGCGAAGGATTTTAGTCTTTCCTTCGTTGATTTGGAGGCTGTTCGCAGTACATTCATCTTTGAAGTTGTTGATTATTTCGTTACAGAATTGGGGGACAGCCTCAGACTTCTCAACAATGTACTTCAGTAGGACTGACAAGTCGTCTACATACTTAAATCTTTCTTCATAGCAGGAAAGGATGAAATTTATCACTGCCAAAAACAGTAGACTAGCGAGCTTAGTACCTTGTGGGGCTCCGCATGTAAGCTCGACCCATTTGGAGTCGGTATCTCCTGGGAAAAGACTGTAAACGCACTGATAGCGGGCTTGTAAAAAATTGATCACTAAAAGGAGAATGTGTTTTTGCGCACCCATGGTGCGTAGATTTGTGATAGCAACGGAATGGCGAATAAGATGAAAAGGCTTTCGGTAGTCTACGAGGAGAATGTCGACTATAGCACTTCCTCGGTCGAGCCACTCGACAATGAGATGGTACATCCGTACTAAATAAACAGTTGTGCTGCTGCCTCTTAAGCATCCATACTGATACGGGTCTAGATGTGCGGAGACCTGTGACATAAGTTTGCGGTAAATAAACGTTTCTGCAACTTTAGAAAGGTTCGGAGTTATTGATATAGGCCGGAGTTGATCACAAGATTTTGGACACCTTACTTTTGGAATAACGCGGACATATGCTCCCTATTAGGTTTAAGTAATATCTACATGAAAACTATGATGCTAGTAATAACAACGTTTCTTTAGGATTTTTATCACTGAACTATGCAGTGTTACTTCCAAACGAGAAGATAGGGAACAGTTGACCAAATAATATACGGAATTTCAGTTGATGGCTAAAAATGTTCAGTCTTTTAGAATCTTGGTCAATGATCAACGGGATTACAACCAAAGAAAACATGGTGAGAGTTTTCAGAAGTCAGAATGCAATTTCTTCAAAGAGAAGAATGGTAGATACCCCAATCAAAATATCAGCATTAAGTATAATAGCTCCAATTTTCAGCTTATAATACATCATATTGGAGTCATTAGATTTGAATGGAGGAAGAACAAATCCATGCTATAAAATTTTTGCTCAAGCCCCAACTACATCTCAAAAACTTGAGGTCCTGATATTTCTTGGAAAAAAGATTTCTAACGTCTTATTATCTAAACCTTTTCTACAATGCTATTAAAAAAATACATGTGAATGTGCCAATTGGTCTGATTGATCTTAGCATCATTTAGCATTTAGCACCATTTAGATTGATTTATAGGTAAACATGACTTATGATTTTTTTGGAAAATCCCGCAAATGTGATAGGAGAAATTGTTAATAAAGCCCTTGTTATATGAAAAATTCAAACAGTGGGCAACTTAAGGCATAACCCCTGATACTGTTTACGATTTTTCTTTGAGCGTTCAATTTGTCCTTTATTTTATTTTGTCTTTCAGTCCATTACGTTTTCAAGATGTCGATTTTTTGCTACGAATCTTCAGATTAAAAAAAAAATTATCTATCTATATATTAGTTATAACTGTATCTAACACCATTTTATTACGAAATTCCAAATACAAGGTAAAAAAAAATTAATAATAACGGAACCAGAAATATAACATCATAGACCATCACCTTTAAGGTAGGTTATATCTTAAATAGAAGATATTAAAAAATAGAGCTAATAACAGATCTAAGACCATAGGCATTTCATGCAATATTTAATCAAACATAATAAAAAGAAAAAATTTCGCGTAAATTTCTCTTTGCTTTGTTTTCGTCAACTCACGAAGAATAAAATAGAAGGTAACAAACTTCTTTGACTTATTACCTCTTTACTTAACTATTAATTAAATTTTAAGCACCATGAAAAGCCATTTCGGCTTTTCGTAAAATTCGTAAAATTTTACGAGTTTTTTATTAATTTTCTTAAGCAGAAGACCGAAATTTCAATATATAGCAGAAAAGTCCATAAAGTAATCCGTTTTAAAGCCACAAACTTTATATTTACAGGTATTGTCACCGAATATCAATTTTTACTAACACTGAAAAAGTTAAGTTACTTTTGAAAACAATAGAAATAAAAATACTTCAAGGAAATTTTGATACTGAAGACACGACAGAACTACAGCCCAGAAATTATGAAAGAACTATCCTATGAAATTATAATTCATCCTTTACACTTTCATTGACTACTACAGGCTTAGGAATTTTTGAATCTTCTTCAGCATTCAATAGAACTTCGTCACTACTTCTATTTCTTTCTTCACTAAAAACTTCTTCTTTGATTTGAAATTTCGTAGTATTGTCTTTTCCTGCTTCTTCTACAGCACGTTTAACGTCGCTGAATATCTCATCAATTGTTACTTTAGTGCTCCAAGCTTTGATCACCCTCCCTTCAGGATTATCCAAATATTTGTAGAAATTCCATTCCGGATGTATAGATGATTTGGCTAGAATAAAAACGGAAGTTAATATTAGAAATGATCGGTTACCATTTCTAACGAATGTAGTCGTAAGATAAAGATTTTTATATTCTACTACTACTACTAACAACTCAGCACGGCAAAAGTTGCCCAAGGCCAATACATTTGAACATATCGCTGCAATAACCAACTCCATTCAGTTTCGATCTTAGTTCACTCCCATGGTATTCTCGCGAAATCTTTACTTATTATCTCTTCCTACTAGAGGCCTTCAAGGGCATCTTCCTTTGCGTTTTGCTCCAGCTGGATTAACAAAAAGCAGAACTTTTGGTTGCATGTAATTCTTCATTTATAAAACGTACCCAAGCATTCTTGACCTTCTTTTTTCATTTATATCTTAACGTTACCAGGGAAACGGGATTCATTTATAAAACGTACCCAAGCTATCTTGACGTGCTTTTTTCATTTATATCTTAATGTTACTAGGACAATGGGATACATTATAAGATGTACTCAAGCCATATTGACGTTCTTTTTTTCATTTATATCCTTACGTTACCAGGAAAACAGGATTCATTTACAAAACATACCCAAGCTATCTTGACGTGCTTTTTTCATTTATATCTTAATGTTACCAGGACATTGGGATTCATTTATAAGATGTACTCAAGCCATATTGACGTTCTTTTTTTATTTATATCTTTACGTTACCAGGAAAACAGGATTCATTTATAAAACGTACCCATGCCTTGGTGTTCTTTTTTTATTTATATCTTAACGGTACCAGGAATAAGGGGATGGACTAATGTTTTTATTTGTATAGCTTCTTGTTTAACTTCTTATACAACAAGCGTTGGAGAGAAAAAATAAGCCTGTCCAATTGGCTTGAAAAATTTTCAAGTAGAAACTTTGAGAATTTTAAGACTGTGGGTGAATTTGTCCGTGTGGGCATGGTAAATGAAGAATCCTTTTTTGATGAACTGCAAATATATTAAGGTTAGTGAGGTTTTTATTGTGTTTCTCAAATTCTCATAAAGATCTAAGTTTCTATTCTGTTACTGAAAACATGTAAATTATTTTCACATCTAACTCCAATCTTAATCCGATATTTGAATCAAACACATATTTGGAGTCAATACAAAAACAAAATAATTTCTCCTATAAGCTCTTACACAAGTTGGTGTTTCTAGGGATGAAAAAAATTGAACCGAATAGAAATGGCGGCACTGAATCTTAGAGCGAACAGAAACTAAGCCATAAATAAAGTCCAACTTAAGACGAACAAAAATTACCATAAATGGGGGTGCGCTGTTGGTAGCCTCTCCACCTAAAAGTCTAGACTGTCATTTGCACTTTACTGAAAAGATGTAAATTATTTTCACATCTAACAGCAATCTTAATCCGATATTTGAATCATATACATATTTAGAGTTAGTACAAAAAACTAAATCTTTTTTCCTACAGGCTCTTGAACAAGTTGGTGTTTCTACGGATGAAAAAAATAAATAAACAGAATGAAACGGGCAGCAGTAAAACTTAGAGCGAACAGAAACTAAGTAATAATTGAAGTCCAACTTACAACAAACACAAATTACCATAAATGGGTGCGCTGTTGGTACCCTTCCCACCCCAAGGTCTAGACTGTCATTTGCGCTTTACCGAAATTTGTCAAACTGAAAGCTTTACTTAGCTAATATATCTTCTATAAAAGTGGATGGAATAGATTTAATAGGAAAAAAGAGATGAAAACTAATCAAAATTGGTACAATGGTAGACTATACAAAGTAATTTGCTAGTATTATTACATTATAGTAATATATTTTCAAGAAAGTTGTATTTCTTTACACAACTTACAATTAAAAAATGAAACTATTCAAAACAGCTCCTCGTTTGGTGTAAATGTTTGGTTTCAGTTCTTCATTCGCAGAAATTTCAGTTCATTTTAAGTTTGACTTCTTATACGAATTAACTTATGCTTGTTTTAAGTTTGAATGTCAGTCTTCACATTTTGTTGCAATACTTTTCTTTATAACAATTTAGTTTCTGTCTGTTTTTTATTCATAAAATTAATTCATGCATATATTATGCACGTCCCAAAATCAATAAATACAAAAAAAACAATGTTTCGTCCCTATAGCCCCATAGAACACAGTCTTCAAAAAGGCAGCCTTATCATAAAAATATTGTATTTCTCATGTTTCATGCTCAAGTATTGAGGTTAGCCACCATTCAGATGCTAGTTCATTCAGATCAGTTCTTTGTGCTATTGTTTGGAGACGAGACTTGCAGAACTTTTATCTTATATTTCTGAAAAGCTAGTTGCTGCACTTTGTTGCATTCTCAATCAGGCATAGGTAAGAGAGAGAGTATGTCAAACAAGCTATTTTTACACTACCAATTGCTTTGGCTTAAATTTGTTATAATACGAAAAAAACTTCGTTTTCTTAAAGAGTTAAAGAGGCTGCGTCCCAAAGTCGAACCTTAAAACGTACAGGAATTAGAAGAGGCAGTTGGGGGGCTGCCGCCCCCCAAACCCCCAGCTTTTAAAGACTTTTGTACAGGTTTTTTTTTGTGGGGGGACTTCATTGTTACTAATTACTAGTTTCGGCGCAATGGTTTTCCTGTCCTCTTGTGTTTAACATTTTTCGAAGCTATTCCATTATTCATTCATTTCAATTTTTTGTTAATTAAAAGAGGGCCTTTCCGAAGCCAAGAGCGGGGGGTTAGCAAAAAAAACAAAAAACCTGTACAAAAGAGTCTTTAAAAGCTGGGGGTTTGGGGGGCGGCAGCCCCCCAACTGTCTCTTCTAATTCCTGTACGTTTTAAGGTTCGACTTTGGGACGCAGCCTCTTTAACTCTTTAAGAAAACGAAGTTTTTTTCATATTATTTCTGTACGTTTTTCTACAATCCATGGTGGATGTAATTTAATAATTCCTGTACTCCTCGTACAGGAATTAGGAGAGGAACTTGGGTGGCTGCCGCCCCCCCCCACTTTTAAATCATTGTATAAAATAGAAAAAAAAATAGATAGAATGACCGAAATGTTTCTTTTGCTCATAAGAAGCTAATATTCTGTTATCTCTCAATTGATAAGCTGTCCAGGTGTTATCAAAATTATACACTTCTATTTTGATGTTATTAAAAAAAAATCCGCCCGTAAGGGACTTGAACCCTTGACCCGAGGATTAAAAGTCCCACGCTCTACCGACTGAGCTAATCACTTGCATGTGTGTAAATGTAACTTCTTAACTTTTAAAAATTTCAAATTAACATGGGCTCTTATGGAGAGAAATGCGTTAATTAAGTAGCTAATGCGTGGTTTCTGGAAAACAGGGAAGGAGTTATCGGATCGAGCTGAAATTTCGCGGATAAGCTCCTGGGCCGTAGGGGACCTTAACTTGTGAATTTCAGCCCGATCGGACAACGTTAAAAGGGGGGGGGTAAGGTTGGGGGGTCGAAACTTTCGGGGGGTTAAGATTTTCCTACGAAACTTTCCAGGAAAATTCCTCGGAGAATTCTGCATCGAATGAGTCTTCGTACACCCAGATCCGATGTCGGCTGTGACCTGTAGGCGTCTAGGAAAAAAAAGAAAATGAATTTTAAGTGGCTATGCGTGGTTTCTGGAAAAAAAGGGAAGGAGTTATCGGATCGAGCTGAAATTTCGCGGATAAGCTCCTGGGCCCTAGGGGACCTTAACTTGTGAATTTCAGCCCGATCAGACAACGTTAAAGGGGGGCTGGGGTTGACGGGTCGAAACTTTCGGCCAGATTTTCTCCATGAAGGAAAAGTTGGAGGGGGGTGAAATTTGGCAGGTTTCTTAGTTGGAGCTCGGGCTACGAAATGCATCCCTCCCCATCCCTCTGCGACCACTGGAACCGAAGATCGCTTAACATTGTCGTGGGTCGCCTCTTTATAGAGGCACGAGTGTGCCTCCTTGATATGAACAGCAAAATATTCAAGTACTCCAATAAATAGAGAAACAGAAGAATAAGATTTAGTTGGCCTATATATATGGTGCTAGGCGTATTATCCCGCGGCAAAGCCCAAACCGAAAAAATTCTTGTGATAGAAGTGCACAAAGGTAACAGGCTGGGACTAAGAAGTGCTAGTAATTAATTCCCATGGACTTGGCCTGGTACAGACAACTATAGTACATGACGCCACTTCACCCCTTATCATCGTGAGCGCGTCCACTGGGCATACATCAGAAGGTACTGTATCTCTGAAGTATCTTTAAGGGAATTTAAAAAAAAAAATTAAATTTAAATAACATGGAGTCAAACTCTAAGTTAGAACCAAGTAAATTATAAATTGACAGAACTAATTATTCCAAATAAGAAAGCCAAACAGTTTAAGCAAAGAAAGTTTAGTCTTTAAAATAAAGAAAGAAATAAGTAAATAAACGTAAGAAGTAAGAAAATAAGTAGAGTAAAGAAAGAAAAGTAAAGAAAGAAATAAGAGAAGCTTACTATACCAATACAAAGACCCCTTTCTTTCAGCAGTCGTGCTTTCGAAATCAAATTTGTAATGAATTTACTCAACAAACAAATTCCAAGGAAGAGGCAAAAAACAAATTTTGTGCAAAAACATCGCTTTTTTGTATCTTAACACATCTATCTTGGGCCATCTATAGTGAGTTCATAAAAATTGAATTTGAAGTTATGCTATAAAGTAGCTAATTCTTGACGGTTATATCAACAACTATATAATGTCCTACTCGGGTAGCTATTTCTTGTCATTCTAAGGGTAACCAGTTTGATAGTTGTAAGGGTAGCGGTTTTCTAAGGGTAGCGGTAGCGGTTTGATTCTAAGGGTAGCGGTTTGATCGTTGTAAAATCTATCTTATTGTGAAATTCCATTCAGCAAATGAGGTCGTTCACCTAAACTAGCCTAGTCTTATGATACTCTTCCGTTTCTCAGTCTGCCCATCATTTCCTCCTATTTCTCAGTCTCCTCTTCTTTCCTATCTCTTTCCCCAAAGTTCGACCGATTCCCTTACCTACATTGATTTCTCTCTCGCTAACTTTTAATTCGCTGAATCCTTACTTTGATATGGAGGATGATTTCCGCATTTCAGCCATTCATTGCTTCAACTACGACTGACAGTATTTGTAAATGCTATTAAAACATTAAAATAGATAACAAAAAAAAAAAAAATAAAAGTTGACGAAGCATGACGAAGCATCATGCTCTGACGAAGCATGAGGAAAGGATTAAACCAGCAATTAAATAGAAACATTCAAGATTTTTAGACTAAAAATAAAGTGGTATAGTTAAAATACCCAAGAATTTAGAGTAATTAGAGGAGAAATATCACAACACTCTATCTAAGTGCATATTTATTATTCACTATATATTATTTGTTATTTATTATTTTATATTTATCATTATTTTTAATAATTTATATTTTTTATGTTCGGTTGTGTAGTGTGTGTTTGTTTCTGTGTTTGTGCTGTTGTATTGGTGATTCCTTTTTTCACTATATAAAACATACAAATAACGAAGCAAACTCAGTTTGACCCTATGGATCAGAATCAGGGCTGTTTGATCGAAGAAAAAAAGGAACAATTTTAGGCATCATCCCATTAATTTTACAGATATGCTATCATTTTACAATGAACAGTTCAATTTTCTTATTCTAATTACTTACCAACAAGGTTTCTAAACGCCGGATGCGAATTATCACCAATGACATCTATCTTCGAAAACACAGGAGATTCAACACGATAATTTTCATACAGAAAATTCTTGATGTCATAGTTGGTACCTCGCTCCTGTTCACCAAACTGATTACAAGGAAAAGCCAAAACTTGAAATCTATATTCGAAGCCAAGTATATCTTGCATTCGTTTTAAAGCTTTATAATGAGAATCTATAAATCCACGTTGACGACCAGCGTCACCTAAAAAAAGGATTATTGACAAAGAAATATAACAAGCAAACTTTAAAACGGAACCATTAAAACTGGAAGAAAAAGAAGAGGAAACGTCAAACGTTAATACTTCTACTTACTGCAGGTAAATAACCCCCTACCAATAGCAAGATAAGTAATATATGATCAAGTTCAGTGAATATTGACCAAATTGACACCCAAGTAAGTTAGTGATTACATAAGGCTTAGAATAATTGAGTGATACGGACGCATATGACCTGTTGTTAGAACGCTTCAAACCCCAAAAAACAACAACTTACTTCTAGGACCGATAACTTCTTCCAGAAGTTTTTCTTAAACTTCTTTTTAATTTCTCTCCGTTTGTAAAATAATTTACATCCTATGTCGGCGAATATTTCAATCAAGGAAGTTAGCACAGTAGAAAACCTCTAAAGATGTGAAATTATACAATGAGACTAATTTTGAGCGAATTATTATTATTTTTTTCTAGCAGGTATACTAGAGTATTTTTAGGGACTGCCCTTTCTTGAACTTCGAAAAAAAAATTCAGCTTCATTCAATACTAAAATTTTTTTTCAATGATGTAAGTTTAATTAAATCTGAATATCTATAACTTTAGCACACAACTAGATAGCTAATTTTTTATTTACAACAATTACATAGATAGATATGACAAACCAGTACACATGCCTGGAGGCATACATTCGCACTGAAATGTTACACTACAAAAATAAAAACTAGCACTTACAATATTACAATGTTGCACTACAAAAAAAAAAAAAAAAAAAAAAAAAAAAAAAAAGTTCTGGGTAGCGAAGTCCTAGCTCAAAGTTCTCCCCTCTTTCCTGCCATGATCTTTCTCAAAGACCTATTTTGACCTGCCTTGGGCCGTAACGAGTTAATTGAAATAGGAATATATAGGAATAAATATGATAAATAGCAATATGATTATTAAATGAAAAAAAATACCGATTAAAAATAGTGAAGTGCAAAACGAGCTAGATAAAAGGAAAAGTGAACAAATGAGCCACGTCCAAGCTGTGCTTAGTTTTCTCCGTCAAGGGAAGATATTAGAAAAAATCTTAAGGGGAGGGGCTCAATATGACATGGGCATCAATAAGCAAAATCTTGGGAGAGGAAGGGGGTAATATAACAAAGGCGTTAATAATTGACGCTTGTTTCGATGATTGAACAAGAGCTTAGATGGCACTTGTGACAAGGTCGGAAGGGCCAAGAGCTCATATGGTATGAGGTCTAGCAAAATTCTAAGAATCAATAGATTGCTTTAAAAGGAAAATCAGAGGCTTAATCCCGGTCGGGATTTAAAATAAGAGCTCTGAGTCACGAGGTCCTTCTAAATATCAAAATTAATGCAGATCCGATCACCCACTCGTAAGTTAAAAATACCTCAATTTTCTAACTTTTCTTCTCCCTTCAGCCCCCCAGATGGTTGAATCAGGGAAAACAACTCTTTCAAGTCAATTTGTACAGATCCCTTACACGCTTACCAACTTTCATCGTCCAAGCACGTCCAGAAGCACCAATGTCAATAGATCTGGTTTGGATTTGAAATAAGAGCTCTGAGAAATGAGTTCCTTCTAAATGTCAAATTTCATTAAGATCCGGTCACCTGTTCTTAAGTTAAAAATACCTCAATTTTCCCAAATTAACAACCCACAGCTCCCCCAAAGAGAACGGATCCATACCAATTATGTCGTTCTCGTATCTATCTTATTCTTCCCATCAAGTTTCGTCCACATCTCTCCACTCTAAACGTTTTCCAAGATTTCTGTTTTCCCCCTCCAACCCTCTATGTCCCCGGATCCGATTCGAATTGAAAATGGAGCATCTGACACATAATATTCTTCTATATATTAAGTTTCACTAAGATCCGATCACCCATTCGTAAAATACCTTTATTTTCAAGTTTTCCAAGAGTTCCGGCTTCCCCTCCAACTCCCTTCAATGTCACCAGATCTGGTCGGGATTTGAAACAAGAGTTCTAAAGCACAAAATCTTTTTAGATATCAAACTTCATTAAGATCTAATCACCCGTTCGAAAGTTACATATACCTCATTTTTTCTAATTTTTCCGTTTTACTCCTCCCCCCCCAACTCTACCAAAGAGAGCGGATTCGGTCGGGCTATGTCAGTCATCTATCTTTGACTTGTGCTTATTCTTTCCACCAAGTTTAATCCTGATCTCTCCACTTTTAGTGTTTTCCAAGACCCCCCCCCCTAATGACACTGGATCCGATCGGGATCTAAAATAAGAGATCTGAGTTTCGAGGTCCTTCTAAATATGAAATTTCATTAAAATACGATCCCTCTTTCGTAAGTTTAAAATACCTCATTTTTTCTAATTTTTTAGAATAAATCCGGTCCCCCCTCCAACTCCCCTAAAAAGAGCAGATCCGTTCCAGTTATGTGAATCCCGTATCTAAGACTTGTGCTTATTTTTACCACCAAGTTTCATCCCGATCCCTCCACTCTAAGCATTTTCAGAGATTTTAGGTTCCGCCCCTCCCCCAAACTTATCCAAATCCGTTGGGGATTTAATATAAGAGGTCTGAGACACGATATCCTTCTAAACTTCAAATTTCATAAAGATCCGATCACTGCTTTGTAAGTTAAAAATACCTCATTTTTCAGAATTAACTCCCCCCCTCCAACTCCCTCAAACAGAGCAGATCCGTTCCGATTATGTTAATAACGTATTTAGGACTTGTGCTTATTTTCCCCACCAAATTTCATCCCGATGCCTCCACTCTATGGGTTTTCCAAGATTTTAGGCCCCCCTCCAATGTCACTGGATCTGGTCAGGATTTAAAATAAGAGCTCTGAGACACGATATCCTTCCAAATATCAAATTTCATTAAGATCCCATAACCTGTTCGTTAAGTTAAAAATACTTCATTTTTTTCTATTTTTCCGAATTAGCCGGATCCCAACTCCCCCCCCCCCCCAGATGGTCAAATCGGTAGAACGACTATTTATAATTTAATCTGGTCCGGTCCCTGATACGCCCGCCAAATTTTATCGTCCTAGCTTACCTGGAAGTGCCTAAAGTAGCAAAACCGGGACATCGCTATATGTCACTTGGTTAATACCAAGTGCCATAAAAAAGGATGGCATATTTGGATACTCCAGCCTTAGATTATACTGTATTTCTGTGAGACCCCTCGTGAAGTCACAAAATCAATTTGTGATTATAATTCGTAACACGTTTGTTAGCGCGGGCCCCCAGTGGGGTTTTTGGAGCAATGGCGTCAATGGGGTATTATGAGCAGGCCTAGTGGGGTTATACCACTTGCCACCCCCAAAGGCTGGCTCTGCTTAATACTTTCTTATGAAAACAAGATATTCTCAGCAATTACACATATGACTCAAATCTTAGAATTTATTTTATCAGGCGCCTAAAATTTCACCAATGGCCTTGCGATATAAATGTCTTCAAATCGTCATTGAGGCATGCAGACTTAAAAACAATAAAATTAAAAACAATTTTTCCTTTAACCTGAAATCAAGGAGTAACATTCCAACTTAAAACGAACAGAAATTGCTACGTTTACGAGGGGTCACCCCACCTCACTCCCTCGCTATTTATGCTAAAGTTTTTGAATTTTTAAAAAGCTAATTGTTCTAATTAAACAGATCTTGTGTTTCAGGAGTCATTCTTAAGTAATTGGGAGCAAAAAGTCAAACTTCGGCGTAAAGAGCAGGGTATTGAGGAGGGGTAACCCCTCTAAATCATTCTTTACAAAACTTTCCACAATAATAATTAGCTCTCTATAAAAAATCTTCAAGATAAATGGGAGCCATGATGCACCCTATCCCCCCCCCCCAAAAAAAAAGCAATTCCGTAAATTCTCCAAACTTTTATAATTACTCATAAAATACTCTACGTCTCTCCCATATTCCCAACAAAGGGCGCAAGCAGATCAGCCTCCTGGACCATTTTCATCAAAAGAACCCAAGTGGGCCCTAGGCTATGGCATAAAATTTGCAAACACCTACAACCAACACCTTAGCACGCTCCACGGTAGGTTCAGTATTAACTAAAACTCCTCTCAATACATTACTTTAATCTGGTTATAAAATCATAAGCTACTTTAATCTCCTAGTGGTAAAGAACCAAATCCAACACGCCAAGGAAATCATTAGGTTTGCAATGGGGACCCTGGTCATTATTCCATGCCCATGAGAAGCCAGCTTCTTCCAGCGTGGCTTTAATCTGTTTTGGCCACCTCGCCTTTTTAGAATATTTCAACAAGTTATTGTGAGCCGCCTTCACTAGACGATTATCAGGCAAATGTAATATCTGTAACAAAAATTTGATCATCTTGATAATGCTCTTATGACACAATTTTGGTAAACCCAGGTCACCTTTGAGAGCCAAACTGCTTTCAAGCCGACTACTTTTTTAAAATACATACACTGTAGAGACTTCAATTGTCTCATTGTAGTGACCCCCCACAATAAAATCATGAAGTACTCCCAAAAACCTAATAGGGTGAAGATAGACTGAAACAGAAAATTGTCAACAAATTGCTTTAAGCCTTAAATATTCTAAAGAAATTTGGCTCCTCGTTACAAGGAGCATCATTAAATTAAGCTTTTCAATACTTTAATTACAGCTATGGCCAGGCCTCCCTCGTTAACCAGGTATGGGTTGAATGTTTAGTTTTATCGTAGGACAAATCTAAAGGTTCCAATTTGATCTGTAGTTGGTCTTTATCCCACAAGACCAAGATGTAAGCTGGTACGCGTACACATTCTGAGGGAGAAGGTTGGGCGGTGCTTTCGGTAGCAATGGCACACCCTATGTGATAGTAAGACTTTATTTGTAGTTTTTCTATTGGACGGCTCTAGTTTAGAAGAGAAGATTCCCACAATGCATTAGATTTAATTTTATTCATGGTAAAAAACAAAAAAGGTACTGATACTGGGTGTTTGTGAAGCGAACATTAAGCCAAATCTTCCTTTAGTAATGGAGCATTCTGAATAAACTGGAGCATTGCGAATAGAGAAACTGCATGTGATTGTATTTGAATCCAAAGTAGTGTATACTGTTGTCCTGTGATTGTGTTTAAGCACCATCTATAACTCAAATCACTGGATAACAGTTAATAGACCTGAAAGAAAACAGAAAAAAAATGAAAATCTTGAAGTTCAAAAAAAAAGAATAACTAGCGTCTAATAAAGAATAGACAAATAAAAAGAATAAATGATGAAGAATAAAAGAATAACGAATATCTAAAATTAACCCGACTACCAAGGAGGCCGATGAAGCAAAAGCATTCAAAGGCAACAAATCTTGGGCCAAAATTGACCTTATTGAACCTACTTCCACCCTTGTGGTTTTGAAGCATGCTAACCCCAAAAAACCTTTGGGGTTAGGATGCTCATCCATAGACCAGAAGCTATCGTCAACGCAAAAGTACTGTATACACTGTTAATTGATTTAAAAATTTAATGCATGAAAAGGATGCATTTTCGCGAAAGAAAAGATACAATTTTAGAGACCAGAGCGGGCATAAGTCGAATCCTCTAAGTTAACAATCTTAAACCAAACAGACTAAATTGAATGAAGAAATCCAGCAGAAAAAGAAACAGAAAAGGCCGTTAATATGAGCTGGGCAACCCTCATTTAACTCCCAAAACAACTAGTAGCATTGCCTCTTCAATGAATACGCAATATATTTTCAATTGAAATTATTCTTTACCCGATGGTCAATATATTCGAAAGAATGAATCATTTTAGTCATTTTATGATTATTATTACTTCGCCATTAGTAAGCATATAGATACAGTAAACCTTGGCATTGGGGTTTTTGGACAAGCAAGATCCCCTTTCCTACTTTTATCAGGTTCACTCTATATATAAAAAAGTCCTAGCTACATTTTTTTAAGTTTAGCATTAATCCGCAAATATAAAATGGTGGGCCCAAAATAGGTCTGTCGAAACTGTTTTTGAAACATAACCACAATATCACTTTTCCTTCATGGCATCCCATTCTTAAAAGGGGATGCTTAAAGTTGAAAGTATACAATAGTTGTTCGTGTATAGTAAGTGCTCTTCATAAATTGTTTTGATAAAAATAGTTATGTATTTATTTTAATTTTCTCTATCTTGTACTCCGTCGGTACAAGATAGAGAAAATTCGGTGCATGTTGAGATAGATCCCGAACAAATTGTCAAAAGACAGTATCCGCAACATGTCACGAACAGCTTTTGATATCAAGTTTAACTTTCAAGGAATGATCAGAGAGCAAATTGAATTCAACGATAAGATACTACCTGTATTCAGGTTGAAAAAAGGGCATATCAAAAACATCTCAGCAACTTATTAGGGTATTAAGGCGACTTTCAGATAATTGTACAGATGGTACTGATCAAAATCAAAACACACTATGTGCATCAAGGTTGCCAAAAAGACATATTGACAGTATCTCAGGAAGTTCCATGGACCACAGTAGAAACTTTCAGGGAATAAACAAACATTGTACAACAAAGTCAAAAGCAACTGTGAACATAAAAGTAAAAAAAGGGCGCATTTATAATATTTCAGGAACACCTAACAGTATTAAGTAAAAATTTCGAGTGAATATCGAGAGGTATATTGAACTAATTCAGGAGACATTAAGTGCATTATGATTGTCAATATGGCATATATGCAATAACTCGGGAACATTTAAGAGTATTAAGTGGGAACTTTAACCGAAAGTTGAGAGAAATATTAAACTAAATAAAAAAACTCTGTCTTGAGGGAATGCCGATGGGGATATTGAACTAAATCGGTGAACTGTATGCATCCAGGGTGTCTAAATGGTTCATCTGCAATACGGCAGGAACGGCTAAGATATTTGAAACTTTCTGTAAATATTGAAGGTGATGTTGAGCTAAATCAAATGACACTATCTCCATCCAGGATATCAGAATGAGAGGTCTTCAATAGTTCATATACGGTTAATGGTATAGATTAACGCCTTAAGCGACCTAGCTGAAACTGTGAGGGAATATTGGACGGAAAGGACAAATAGATACTAAATTTTGATTTGTTGACCGAAGGAAGCTCATCAGCGACAAAGAATGTTTGAAAAAAAAATGGTTGTATTGTTTCTTAGTTTGAAAGTGTGTGTTATATACTTAGTGTGATCTCTTTTTTGATCTCATTAAAATTTCAGGCCGTGAAGACACCTCAATAAAAGTTTCAGAACCAAGGGAATCGCAACTGGAAACAAATCTTGTCAGGGATTCTTCATCTCCTTTTTTTTTTTTTTTTTTTACAACAAATTGGAACTATATTAGCTAATATACTAGCTCAAAATGCATAAATGATAACAAACAAGCTATTAAATCAAAATATAACACACACACAAAAATTCCTACAACGAAGTGTTTGATCATTATTCGTCTATATCAAAGGTTGTAACAGTAGATACGACGGAACAGCTTCACCCCCCAAAAATTGTTCACATTTTTTAAAATACTAGTACCCGTACCCAACCATTTGTAGTTCTATAATATAGACATTTTTAGAATTCCTAGCAAAATTTTGTCCAGAATATGAAGAGCAACCCAAAATCCTTTTGCTTTTATTCATCAATAAAAAAAATATTTTCTTTTAAAATCAGAGTGTTTGCGCAAAGCATACCTTGTTGCTTACACGGTTCTTACTTTTTGTCACTGGTCAGTTTAGTGTTCGTGGTGGCCTTTGGTCTTCGGTAGCGCAGTCTTTGTCACTATTTAAATATCACGGATGTGTGTTGTTTGTTTCGCTCAAGAATGATCCGGTCGAACCAATGGTTTTAGAAGATCGCAGGGGGGGGGAAGGGTGATTCGAACAAAAATTAATAGTTTAGGCGGCCTTTACATGACCAAACAGAGTGAAGGGCAACAAGCCCCCTTCCAATGCCCTTTTTCCTCCAAAGAGATCCAAATGAAATTTTGAGATAACCGTTTGGTTCATCCTTATTGAAAGGCCCAATAAACATGCCTCAGGGGGTGAAATGACCCCCGAAAGTCCCAAGGGAAGGGCTACAGCTACGTATATAAATAAAATAAAACTCTGCAAAACTTCCAAAACTCTGACAAAGATAAAACTTTAGTTAATCGCTGGAAAGAGGTTTATCAAATACCATGTGACTGTGGCGATTACTATATGGGTAGAACCCATCAAAATTTAGGGAAACGCCTGCAACAGCATAAAGATGATAAAACCAATTCTGATCAACCGTTCGTAAGTTAACAATACTTGAATTTTTCTATTGTTTTCCAAATTAACGGGCCCCCCACTCCTCCCAGATGGTCAAATCGGGAAAACGACTATTTCTAATTTAATTTGGTACGGTCCCTGATACGCCTGCCAAATTTCATCGTTCTAGCTTACCTGGAAGAACTTAATGAAAGTTGATGTTTGGAAGGATATCATGTCTCAAGGCTGTTATTTTAAATCCCGACCGGATCTGGTGACATTGGGGGGAGTTGTGAGGGGGGAAACCTAAAATCTTGGAAAATACTTAGAGTGGAGGGATCGGGATGAAACTTGATAGGAAAAATAAGCACAAGTCCTAGATACATGATTGACATAACCGGAACGGATCCGCTCTCTTTGGGGTAGTTGGGGGTGGGTTAATTCTGAAAAATTAGAACAACGAGATATTTTTAACTTACGAATGGGTGATTGGATCTCAATGAAATTTGATATATAGAAGGACATCGTGTCTCAGAGCTCTTATTTTAACTCCCGACCGGATCTGGTAACATTGGGGGAGTTGGGAGGGGGAAACCTAAAACTTGGAATACACTTTGAGTGGAGGGATCGGGATGAAACCTGGTGGGAAAAATAAAAAAAAGTCCTAGATACATGATTGACATAATCGGAACGGATCCGCTCTCTTAAGGGTAGTTGGGGGGGATTAATTCTAAAAATTAGAAAAAATGAGGTATATTTAACTTACGAATGGGTGATTAGATCTCAATGAAATTTGACATTTAGAAAGATATCGTGTCTCAGAGCTCTTATTTTAAATCCTGACCAGATATTGGCGACATTGGGGGGGGGGGGGGAGTTGGAAGGGCGAAATCTAAAACCTGGAAAACACTTAGAGTGGAGGGATCGGGATGAAGCTTGGTGGGAAAATAAGCACAAGTCCTAGATACATGATTGACATAACCGGAACGGAACCGCTCTCTTTGGGGTAGTTGGGGGGGGGGTAATTCTGAAAAATGAGGTATTTTTAACTTACGAACGGGTGATCGAATCTCATTGAAATTTGATATTTAGAAGGATATCGTGTCTCAAAGCTCTTATTTTAAATCCCTATAGGATCTGGTGATATTGGGGGGAGTTTGGGGTGGGGGAACCTAAAATCATGGAAAACGCCTAGATTGGAGGGACCGGGATGAAACGTGGTGGTAAAAATAAGCAGAAGTCTTAGATACGTTATTTACATAATTGGAATGGATCCGCTCTATTGGGGGGGGGGGGGTTAATTCTGAAAAACAAGAAAAAATGACGTATTTTTAACTTACAAAGGAGTGATCGGATCTTCATGAAACTTCATATTTAGAAGGACCTCGTAACTCAGATCTCTTATTTTAAATCTCAACCGGATGAAGCGTAATTCGAGGATGGGGGCAGTTGGGGGGATCGGAAATCTTAGAAAATACTTAAAGCGGGGAGATCAGGATGAAACTGGATGGGAAGAATAGAAACCTGTCCAAGATACGTGACTGACATAACTGGACCGGATCTGCTCTCTTCGGTGGAGTTGGGGGGGGGGGGTAATTTTGAAAATTGAGGTATTTGTAACTTACGAAAAGGTGACCAGATCTTAATGAAGTTTGATATTTAGAAGGATCTTGTGCTTTAAACCTCTAATTTTGAATTCCGACCAGTACTTTTGACATTTGGGGGAGTTGGAGGGGGAAACCGGAATTCTTGGAAAACGTGAAAATGGTTTTTTTTATCTTACGAATAGGTGATCGGATCTTAATGAAATTTGATATTTAGAAGGAATTTATGTTTCAGAGCTCTTATTTCAAATCCCGACCAGATTTTTTGACATTGGGGGGAGTTGGAGGGGGAAATCTTGAAAAACACTTGGAGTGGAGGAATCGAGATGAAGCTTGATGGATAGAATAATCAAATGTCCTTGATAAGTAATTGACAGAACCGTACTGGATTCACTCTCTTTGGGGGAGTTGGGGGAGGGGTTCAGTGATTTGGCGAGTTTTGCTTCTGGACGTGCTAGGACGATGAAAATTGGTAGGCGTGTCAGGGAGCTGCACCATTTGACTTGATAAAGTCGTTTTCCCAGATTCGACCATCAGGGGGCTAAAGGGAGAGGAAAAATTAGAAAAAAATAGGTATTTCTAACTTACGAGTGGGTGATCGGATCTTAATGAATTTTGATATTTAGAAGGACATCGTGACTCAGAGCTCTTATTTAAAATCCTGACCAGCATTAAGCCTCTTATTTTCCTTTTTAAATCAATCTATTGATTCACAGAATTTTATTAGAGCTCATACCATATGATCTCTTGGCTCTTAGCTCTTCTTGCCTCGTCACAAGTGCCATATGAGCTCTTAGCTCTTGTTCTAAGCTGTGACTCAACTTTATAGTTGAGGGGACCTTTAATGTGGCCCTAAGTGTCTTTGACTTAGATAATTCTGCAAAATTTACTGACTTTCTCTTTTAGAACATTCAAATCCCTTTAAATTTAGATGAGTCTCACCCTTCCGTAGATAAATGTTGCATTCATTTTTAGATCTAATTAATTAGATCAAAATACAGTCATGATGCAGATATATTTCTTGATACTTATTTAAATTCCTGCTTTTTGACAAATTATAACATAGTTTTCTTTCATCAGAAGATTGATCCATGTTTTCATTTTGACTTATTATCGTTTTACGGCCTATTTCGTGGATACGAATAACTGTTTGTGATTAGTTTGAGATATGCTAAGAAATTTGGTTCCAGCAAGTTCGGGAATACCGCCAAGAATTTTAAGGACAAGAAAGCCTTGTTTTGTTAAACCACTTGTCCAGCATGCTCATGCCAGTGAAATGATATCAATTCTTCCTAATGTAAATAATTAAAAATTAAAGTGTGAAAGTCCTCGGAATGATGATTAGTTCTTCAGCAATAAAGGAAATGAAACAGAGAGTGACAATGAAAAGAAAGCTAGGGTATGCAGTTACAAAAGAGTGATGAAATTTTAAAGAGAGGTTCAAGTCTTTCTAATAAAAGAGATATATAAAAACTTTCAAATTCTGTTGTATTTTTGGTTAGAAAAAGGAAAGGGAAAAAGGGAAGGAAGAAGTAAATTAATCAGTATAAGAGAAAAAACGGATACCACTCCCAGTGCAACTTTGCTACTACCATAAAATAATTTGTCTTTTATTAAATACACGAAGTAGAAAATTCACCCCTTACCTTTCAAATGCAAAACACCGCTTAAACAAAAAAAATTTATATTAAATTACCATACAGAGTATGAATTTTGTACAGTCTTTTGCCTTTATGTGTATTTTATTTTGCTCTTCGGCACTTGTAACTACAATAGTAAAGATTAATTCAATTCAATTCATTTTATTACAATATGATATAACACATAACATTAATATCAAGTGGCTTCCCAAAGAAAGACATAAAAGCACTTGATACTGGGTGATCACATATATAATAAACATAACTCTTAACAACCAAAAGGACAAAAAAGGAAATAAATAACCAAATTATGACCAATCTCTAATAATGAAAAAAAGAAAAGAAAACAACAAAACAAAAATCATATATGAACCAAAGCCCAAAAGAAAATTTCATTTTTCTCTTAAATAAACCAAGGTGCTCCTCTACCCCTCTGGAAGAGAATTCCAAACCTTAGGACCTAGATATCTGACAGAAAAACCTGCTCTAGTTCCACTTCTGTATTCAGTGACTAGATTATTAGTGTTGCGGGTATATAACTATGAAGTGATTTATTTTCTTTGTAAAAATCCTGAAACACCTCAGGACTGATACAATTCTCAACACTGATACAAAAATATTCCTAATTGGTAGTCACAAAGCTGTATGACATTAAGCACTTTAAGTTTATTATAACATGCCTCAGTGTCATTGACCTTTTCCAAGTATCTCCCAATAAATCGTGTAGCTTTGTTTTGAAGCAGTTGCTTGACCACAACACACATCTATAGAATTCCTCGGACGAAACCCAAACTGGTGCTCATGAAAAAATTTCTTCGCTACAAAGAAATCTGCCAAACGAGAATGGAATATTTTTTCAAAAATCTTTGGAAATGTAAAAAGGAGGGAAATAGGCCAGAAATTTTAAGGATCACTCTTGCTACCACCTTTGTGGATGAAGATTATATGCGCAGACTTCAGTGACTTAGGGAAAACTTGACGTTCAAACGACCTATTAATTAATTTTGCTAGCGGAGTCACTGTCGCTGGAATAATAGACGTTACTACTCGTGTGGGTACTAAACCAGGTTCTGAAGAAGATGATCTCTTTAAATTAGAAACTAATCCGAGAATTTTCTGTTTCACTTACTTGTTCAGGCACAAAAAGATTTTTAGCAAGAAGGACCCAAATATCTAGTAAAAGCACAACTATAACTTGATTCAGATACAGAATTAGCGGTCAAACTACCAATTGAAGCAAAATACGATGTAAATTCCCGCTTTATTTCTTATTTTTTATCAATATCCTTTCTGTCTAGCTTGAGCTTCGTTGGTAATGATGGAGGCGAATGACCAGGCTTAACATCGGAATTTATAATCATCCATGTTTTTTTATATCTTTCCCGCACTCTGAAAATTTTCTACGATAATAATCTCTTTTAATCCTATGTGTTGCTGACATAAATATATTTCGATACTATATTTCGATTATATTTATATTTCGATACTCTTGACGATATTGCTGAGGTGAAGGATGATTCTTGTAAACTTTCCAAACATAAGCTTTTCGCTTATCACTCTTTACTAATCCATGAGTCATCCACGGACACAATGGGGCTGACCTCTTTGAATCATTTTCTTCTGGTCACGTAGAAATACCTCAACGAAAGTGTCCTTGATCACCCCATAAAAATTTTCAAACACATCGTTTATAGGCATATTAAAATCATCCACAAATTCCCACGATGCTTCCGGTAGATTCGACCTAAGGTTCGAGAGCTGCTCTTCCTTTGCGAGGAAATGCTGCCTTTGAATAAATGATTTAGAAGGACGGGTAATCAACACATCGAACTTAGAGCATACCGGAAAATGGTCTAACATATCCGAAACAATTACGGCAGTATTGTGAAAAAAAGAGGAATATATGTTATCAATTAAAGTATCAGACGACTTAGTGATACGTGTTGGGATCAAAATAGAATGCAACAAACTAAAAGAAGTGATAGCAGATAAAAAATCAATCGATATTGATGAGTTTTTATCCAATAAATTAATATTGAAATCACCCATAAATATAATATCCAAATTCAGACTATGAACATTTTCGAATACACCGTAAGAATATCAAGGAAAGAACTAAAGGGTCCATTAGGGGGGGGGGGGGGATAGACCTCTGCAAGTAGAATGGTTTTCTGATTAATTAGTAATGCAATTCAAAGCGACTCAAATGCTCCTTCAAAATTAACAGAAGGATCTTTACGAACTGAATATGTACAACCATTAGCAATGTAATATGCAAAACCTCATTTTGACATTTTTGACCTATTTAACCGTTCAATATCAACCAATGAATCATCAATATCAATTAAAATGTTTCACACAATCCAATTAATTAGGGGATGAATGCGATTCACAAAAAGGGAATTTAAATTCATCAATGGGCGGACAAAGGCCTTGAATATTAAACTGTGTAACTGAGAGCTGACCGACCCCAGCTCGGTCTTCAAACAATCTACTTCTATATTTAGTCTCATTTTTGCCAATAGCCTCTAAATAATCGCCGTGCCGCATAATCCCACTTCCCATATTCAATACCTCTTCTAAATCTAACGCTTCATTTTCCAGAAGCTGAAGACGACCCATGACAGGAAAACTACCGGAATGGTTAGATACACTTAATGTGTTATTGCAAGCCAGTTCAAACAAGTACTCACCTTTGTCTCAATCCACCATGATAGCTTGGAGATAATCGTTGATTCAGTGTTAGGGCTAGGTGATGCCAACAAATTTTCCAGCAAAAATTTAAGAAAGAAGACACGAACCAAAAATAAATAGCACCAATGCATAAAAATTGACAAGAACATATAATAAGTAAAGACAAAAAAAAAAAATATGCAAGACTGTGAATCAACAATTTTTAAGAAAAGAACAAAAATAGCGAAAAATAGACGAACCAAACAAATCTCTCTAAATGAAAAGAAAAAAAATAAGAAAGAAAATGCAGGACTGAAAATAAACAATTCTTGAGAATAATAATGAAAATAACAAAAATAGTGAAAAATTAGTAAGAAAAAAGCAAATAAAAGAAAAAAAGAAAAAAGCAATACAGGAGAAACAAAGAAAAAACGGCAAAAACAACAAAAATAATATTTCAAATGCATTCACAAAGGGATCATATTTTCCGGGCAGACGGTTCACCTGGTGACTTCCCAAGTATGTTACCGCGGTCAGTACATACATATTTGACACCGAACCGATCCCTTGCAGCATTTAATAAATCACCACGTCCCTTTGTAAGGGATTTCGACACAAAGATGCCCGAACCAGCTAGTCTAGACTTCTGTGAGAAAACTTTTCGAGCAACTTATTTGCTAGCAAATTGCAATAGTACTGGGGCAACTTTGTCACTAGCAGTACGAGTCCCACTAATTTATACCCGGATAACACTTGATAATTCGCCAGATGACATACCAGTAACACCCGTCTGTGTCGATAAGACGTTGAGCAAAGTCGTTTTAAGGTCAACTCCTGGCTTTTGTTTCAGAACGTTGAAAACAAAACTGTCCAATATGTTTTCTTGATTTATATCGTCAAGCTGGACCTCGAATTTTTCTATTCGATTCTCCAGATTAAGGGATTGAATTCTACACACTTTAAGCTCTTGTCCAACACGGTCTAAGATGGGATTGAACTCCAGTGACAAAGAATTGTATAACTGATTAATTATGATCTAATTATGATCAGCAGAGTCTTTAAGGCCAGAATGCACTCTTGCGTCACACTTTGCAGAAACAGGACGAGATATCTCTGAAACAATAGATTTTCTACTTTTGTCTAACTCCCGTTCTGTAGCAGATATTCACGTAAATAAAGCAGACTGTGAACCAGGTAATGCAGCAGCTTCATCGGATACTCTTAGTGCAGAAAATTCCTTTGAAATTGACCTGTAAATCTCGGAAAAACCCTCAAGTTCATCAAATGCGAGTTTAACATTCTTCGCAGTTTTAGTAGAAGCTTCTTCAACATTATTTCCATACGATACAAGATTGCCCTCAGAAACAATTTGCTCGTTATGATCCCTGTAGCAGAAGATCAAATAGTTTATTCGCTTTCTATCATTTTTTGTAATTTATAAAATTCGTACAGGCCACAGGCCTGTGAATTTCGTCTGTGCTAAATCGAATTGCATGTATGACGGCATCATTAATGCGAGCAGGAGAAAAAAGAAAGAAAAAACAACAAATGAGACAAGTGACATTATATAGTGGGCAAGCACACGGATGACGTTGGCAATCATCGCTCTTGTAGGGTGGCCCAGTGAAGTGTGGAGGCCTGCAACGTTTTTCTCTACCATTTTCTTACATCCAAAACAGCATTGCATCCAGTAATTAAACAAAAAAGCAAAGCCAGTCTTTTCAAAAAATTAAATAAAAAAAACAAGTTTTTTAAATGAAAGTAAGGAGCGACATTAAAACTTAAAACGAACAGAAATTACTCCGTATATGAAAGCGGCTTTTCCTTCTCAACGCCCCGCTCTTTACGCTAAAGTTTGACTCTTTCTCTTAACTCTACATTAACTCTACTTAACTCTACATTACAAAGAGCGGGGCGTTGAGAAGGAAAAGCCCCTTTCATATACGGAGTAATTTCTGTTCGTTTTAAGTTTTAATGTCGCTCCTTACTTTCATTTAAAAAACTTGTTTTTTTTATTTAATTTCTCAACGTTTTTGAATCAATGCATGTTTTGATTTTGCATCTCCACATAGGAATAATTAAAACGAAATTTGTATATTTATTTTTTTGGCTAAATGGCTTTCTCATAATTTTGATCGAATGATTTTGAGAAAAAAAGAGCGGGGGGGGGGGAAGCCTAGTTGCCCTCCGATTTTCGGTTAATTAAAAAGGCAACTAGAACTTTTAATTTTTAACGAATCTTTTTATAAGTAAAAGATATACGTAACTTATAAATTAGCTTTTTTATTAGCGTTTTTATTACATATATGAGGGGGTTCGCCCCCTCGTCAGTACCTCGCTCTTTACACTAAAGCTTAAATTTTGTCCCAATTCACTAAGAATGACCCCTGAATCACAAAAGCCGTAGAATAAATAGTTGACATTACTAAAAATACTTTAGCGTAAAGAGTGAGGTATTAGGAGGAGGTGAGCCCCTCATATGCGTAATAATTTCTGTTCATTTTAAGTTTTAATGCTACTGCTTACTTCCAGATGAAAAAAACTTTTTCATTGTTTTTTTTTAAGTAATGCTAGTAAATCCTGCGCTCCCTTCATGGAAAATTTCTTCCCCCATGACAAATTCCTCGATGGAAAGTTCCCCCAGCATATCCCCCTCTTCTCAACCCTTGCCTCCAACCAAATAATCCTCCTCAAAACGCCTGTACACTTCCCAATAACCATTACTATATGTAAGCACTGGTCAAAGTTTTGAACTTGTAACCCCTCCCACGGGGACTGTGGGGGAGTAACTCGTCCCCAAAGACATAGTTATAAGATTTTTTTACTACGCTTAATAAGTTGGCTATCTCAGAATTTTGATCCGTTGACTTTGGGAAAATACTTAGCGTGGGAGGGGGCCTAGGTGCCCTCCAATTTTTTTGGTCACTTAAAAAGGGCACTAGAACTTTTCGTTTCCGTTAGAATGAGCCCTCTCGCAACATTCTAGGACAACTGGGTCGATACGATCACCCCTGGAAAAAAAAAACAACAAAAAAACAAAAACACGCATCCGTGATCTGCCTTCTGGCAAAAAATATAAAATTCCACATTTTTGTAGATAGGAGCTTGAAACTTCTACAGTAGGGTTCTCTGATACTCTGAATCTGATGGTGTGATTTTCGTTAAGATTCTATGACTTTCAGGGGGCGTTTCCCCCTATTTTCTAAAATAACGCAAATTTTCTCAGGCTCATAACTTTTGATGGGTAAAAACTTGATGAAACTTATATATTTAAAATCAGCATTAAAATGCGATTCTTTTGATGTAGCTATTGGTACCAAAATTCCATTTTTTAGACTTTTGGTTACTATTGAGCCGGGTCGCTCCTTACTACAGTTCGTTACCACGAACTGTTTAATTTCACAGTAAATCCTTTGTTCACTTGGCACTAAGCCATATACAGGTAAATCGGTATTCGTTCGAGTGACGTACTTAATGCAGTTCAATCTTTACAGTTTCATAATAGTTTATCCTTATAACTACAAAGAAATAATCATATTATTTTAGCTTGTGTTAACGCTTCAAGAATAATTTAATATCAGAGAAAGGTTGATTTTGTTCGTCAGCCTTATTATTGACAATGCAATTATGAATTCGTTATTTTCAGTGTATTTACTGTAACGACCCTGTACCCCTTTGCCACCTGATGATAGGTTTAAAGTAAAAGGTCTTAACACCATGGACTTCGAATTAATACTGATCAAACTGTATCAAAAGCTTTTTTCAATCAAAGAATACTGTTGGGGTAATTTCGCCCCTTTCTATACAATTACTTACGAATCAACGAGGTGAATAGCAGCATGACTAGTAGAGTGGTTTCTCCGAAACCCTTAATAGGTCATGCTTCGTAGGATGAGCATAAAGGCATTGACGGACCACTTTCTCAAGTATTTTGGAGAACAAAGCCAATATTGAGATTGGTCTCCGGTTAATCATATCTGACTTCAAACCTCCTTTGAACAGAAGTATTAATTTAGGTTGTTTCAAGGCATCTGAGAAGGTTCTTGTTGTCAGGAATCCGGTAATAATGTGAAGCAAGAAAGGAAGTAGATACATCACTATGGCTTTAAGTGTCCTTAGATTTACAGCAGCACTTCTAGCAGAATTTCATTAATTTTCTAAGTAATTTTTATAACGTCTACACTTGCACATTTTTTAAACCGAAACTCCAATCTTTCCCCTCGATCATCCGCAAATTAATCTGAAAGAAAATTTATTAATAATTTTTAGCACCCTAATGAATTGATTATCCTATTTTTAAATAAAAACGACCAAAATGATTCGCTACAATAAAATTGTCATTTACAGACATGCCATTAATATCAATACAAAGAGAATGACTGCAATTTTTTATTCCCATGATTTCATTAATAGCTTGCCACGTTGTTTTAGTATCACCTTTGTGCTCACTTAACTTTTCGCTAAAATACCTCTTTTCAGGATGGCATCACGGAAAGTTTACTCTGTTTCTTGCCTTTCTGAACTCCTCGAAATCAGTTCGGATCCTGAGTATTTAAAGCTTATTTGTACAGTAGATTTCTTTTATTTCTATCACTTTTATTTGGTCAGTTATCCATGGCTTTCGTGGTTTATTCTTCTGATGTCTGACAGCTTGTAAGGGTCACGTTTTATCATAAATAAGCTGTAAAACTGACATAATTTTTTGTAAAATAGACATAAATTAAGGGAAAAATCTTCAATTATTTCCAGCACAGTTTCTCAGCTGAGATAGCTCAGTTCCTCTGCAAATATATCCAGGTTTTCTTTCTTAAGCGCACTGACCATCATTTTCGTTGCCCTAGTTTATTTTTTTTAAGCTAACTGAGTTACAACTGGGAAACGGTCTGAATTGGGGTCCACAACCATATCTGCGCAACTATGATTCAAATAAGCAGAACCAACGAAAACATTATCAATCAGAGTAGCAGAGTGACTTGGATATAAAGGTTGGAACACAAGCTAAGGGGTAAAGATAATTTGAAATCATATAATTAAAAAAATCAAAATTATCAGCTCTATGATTTAAAAGGCTATAGTTAAAATCACCTATACATATAAAATCCAAACCTTTAGAAGAAATACATCGAAGCAACCAATTAAAACCATCAATAAACTCATCCAGGTGAGCACTGAGGGGCTTATTCACCATACTAACCAAAATATTCTTTTTTCAACTTCAGTTTCAAGAGAAAAACTTTCTATCTTCATCTCTAATTACATAATTTGAGTTTTCTTCATTAAAAATCCCAATACACCAAGGTTCATAGATGTTCGGTTCCTTTCTTCAGAATCATAACCTGGAAAAAAAAATAAGCCGAGAGATATTGGTCAGAATTTACAAATGTTTCATAAGTGCCTACAACAGCAAATTTAAAAGAAAATTCTTCAATCAACTGGAGCAAATGAAAATGTCAAGTAATTTAATGGTAATTCCTAGAACAAAGCCAAAGCGAAATACCCCTTCCTATTTCAAATCGTCTAATATGCGAATTCAAACGGAGAGGTTTAAAATTTGCAACAGGTAAATCATTACGACCAATTTGGGCATCCAAATGGTCCCCAATACGAAAAGGAATATTCATAAATCTTGCTAAAGATTGAACATCATTCAACATCACAAAGGAAAATAAAACTGACTTTCAACATAGCAAAGAAGGGAATAAAAACACAAAAATAAATGAAACAAATGAAAGACGAAAGAAACAAAAACTGAATACAGAACGAAAAAGGAAAAGAAACTGAGAAAAAAAAATACACAACTAACAAACAAAACCGACCGAAAAATTTAGAAGGTGTCCGTAAGTGATCTGATTTGTACGGGATTTAAGTCACTTTGGTCTTATTTAAATGCAGCCACGATAAATCCATAGGTTCTTAGCACCAAATCGATCTCTAACACCTTCTAGTACCAATTTCTTCACTTTAGTTAGGTATATACTAACGAACAACGAATCAAGAAGCTTCTCCTGTTCCAAATCATCAATTTTTTGCTCAAAAATCTGAAATCTACGTTCCAGAGACTGAATCTGAATTCTCATACCGCCTAAGAAATGTTGTACTCTTTGGAAGAAGTTTTGTTGTTTTGGGCTGGCTGATTCAGCAAATTTTCTTGAGCTTTTTTTCGATGGCTTTAACAATCTCAGCACGAATCTTGTCTATCTCAGTTTGTGTGGAAAGAAGTTGAGTGTGGGTAGCCAAGGCATCGGTTTAAACAGTAGCTATTTTACTCGATACTTTTCGATTTCTTTTCCTGACAAATTCAAGGTAAATGTCTGGACTGCCCCCGTTTTCTCGAAAGGCATGATTCACACACTTCTGTGTTCGCTTTAGCATTGGCATAGTTATCTTCAAAAGATACAAGATTCGCAGCTATCAATACATGAAAATCATGAGATCTGTAGCAAAAAACGGTAAATTTAAGTATAGATTCTTTTGACCTAATAACATTTACAATACGATTTGGCCAAAGGGGATATCCTTCGAAGTGCGGCAAAGCTAAGTCCCCCTTCTTTGAAGTCCATCATTTTGAATAAATGCAGAAATAAACTTTATCAGAGATAATTTTTTTTGGTAATGGATACCCCATTCCTTTTGTCAATAAAATAGTTAACCGTAGAATAAAAAGACATTCTTGTAAAATCGAAGAAGATATTTCACAATGTGAGGCTACTGATAAGCCCTCAAATATTGTCTATTTTCCGTATATCCCAAAGATCAAAACAAAATTAAAAAATATTTGTACAAAAAATAATCTGTACGTAGTTTTTACTAATAATTCTAAAATCATTAATTTCTTAAATTCTGTTAAAGATAAGACCCCAGTTACTCGCCAAAGATGGGTCTATCAAATACCCTGTGATTGTGGAAACTACTATGTTGGCAGGACCCATCAGAATCTTGAAAAACGGTTACAACAGCATAAAAAAGACATAGACAAGGCATTAATTTCAAATAGTTCCAACAACTCCTTTGATTCTGCTTTAGGTTGGCATATATTTAATAATCCGTCCCAAACGATACTTTTTGAAAAATCTTCACTCATCAGTGAATCAATCGATTCAAATAGATTCAAAATTTGGGGATAAAATAGGTGGTTCGAGAATCAATCGAAATTAATCTCAAAATAAATAATAATATTTCTTTGAACAGGGACTAAATCTATCACTAAATTTAGTAAATAATCACTATTCTTTATACTAAAATTTAAGTAAAAACGATCTAACAAAATATTTTACTAAACCGATTTATAATAGTACTGAACCAGCTACGAAAAGGCCTTTGAGACAGGCTGCTAAAAAAGCAAGGTTGGCTCTGAGAAATTGCATTTAATCACTTTGTTCTCTTTAGTTTGAATGAGTTTATATTCTCACTTCATTCTTTTTGTCAGTCCTGGTTGAACTTCGTTGAAGTAAGGATGCTAGGGCTGTTTTTAAAAAAGTTTTTAAATAACATTATTTAGTTTTAATTCTCACAATTTAATATAAGTTTATTTATATATACATATTTTCTCTCTTGTTCTCGTATTGTGCTGAAGATGGCCCTTGGACATAGGGCCGAAATATTCACAGAACTGATTTCCACTGTCTTGAAAAGATTTTCCCTATTGTTTCTACTTTGTATTTGTTTACTCTTTATAACTGAAAGTAAGGAACGAAATTAAACTTAAAACGAACAGAAATTATTACGTATGTTAAAGGGGCTGTCCACTTCACAACGCCTCACTCTTTATGTCAAAGCTTAGCTCTTTGTCAAACAAATTTTAAAACAATAAAAACTTTAGTGTGAAGAGCGTGGCGCTAAGCCAAGGGACAGCCCCCTTCATATATGGAATAGTTTTTGTTGGTTTTAGGTTTTAATGTCACTACGTGCTTTCAGTTAAAACAACTTTTTTTAATTTCAAGTCTGAACGTTTTTCAACTAATACAGGTTCGAATAGGGCTCATCATACATTGAAAAACAAATTGTGTATTAATGTTGGCTGATTGATTCTGTATATGAAGGGTTGCTCCCTCCTCAATACCTTGCTCTTTAAGCTAAAGCTGTTAGAACTTTTAAAAAAGCTTTGAATTCTAATTAAACAAACCGCCTATTTCAGTAGACGCTCTTAAAAATTGGGAGAAACAGTCAAACTTTAGCGTAAAGAGGTAGGTCCGGACGAGGGGCAATCCTTCATATACGGAATCATCTCTGTTCGTTTTCCAAATAATACAGGCATATCTGGCTCACCCCTTGTGAAAAATACGCCCCCCTTACGAAAAAACTCCCCCCTCGCAGAATGCTTCTCCGTGGTAATTTTATCCAACTTGAAATACCCCTGTCAAATTTCCTCCTGACAGTTCCATCCTCGCTGAAAATTCCCCTCCCAGTAAAATTGCTTGCGGGAGATTCAGCCTGAAAAATTCTCCTTGGCATTCTGTCATTTGAATAACACTTTAATCTCTAATTTGTTTCTTGATCTCTCCATAAATGCCCTCTTCCGTAGAAAATATTTCCCGGAAATCACAACACGCGGGAAAAGCCCCTGGAGAATTTCCCAGGAACATCTCCACATGAAAAATTTTGCAAAGAGAATGTAAGACAATTAGAAAGAATTTCATATTGTGATTTTGTCAAATCCCCCAAGTGTAACATTTTCTCTGGAATGTTCAACCCCAAAAAATTTCCCTTCCCCAGGAATATTCGCCCTACAGACACCCACCCCAGGCAAAAGCCCATAAGCCCCAAAAAAGTCTGTATACTTCACAATAACAAACGCTATACGTAAACAATAGGCGAATTTCATAACTTTCAGACTTCTCCCCACAGGCTAGGTGGGGGGTCATTTACACACAAAACATAATTATTCAAAATTTTGATCATAAGATTTTGGTGAAAAAGTGGGCATGGGAGGGGTCCCAGTTGCCCTCCAATCTTTTTGGTCACTTAAAAAGAGCACTAGAATTTTTAATTTACGTTCAAAATGCACCCTCTCTCGATCTTCTAGGACCATTACTTCGATGGGGAAAAACTACTAAAAAAATATATAAATATGCATCCATGATCTGTCTACTGGCAAAAATAGGGAAATCCCCCATTTTTGCACATAGGAGCTTGAAACTCCTACAATTGGGTTCTCTGGTACACTGAATCTAATGGTATGAGAACACCTCCATTAATTTCAGGGGTCTCCCTCCTTTCAAAAATCAGGTAAATTTTCTCTGGCTCACAATTTTGATGAGTAACATTAAACTTGAGAAATCTTGTATATTTGAAATCAATATAATGAGCTGATTCTTCTAATGTGTCTATTCATATTGAAATTCCGTTTTTTAGAGTTTCGGGTACTATTCGTTCCTTGTTTACAGTTCTACCACGAACTGTTTGATTCTGCGTTGTTCTCTGCAATCCATACTTTGGTGATTGTCGCCACATTAATGTTCAAAATTTTATCAAGAAGGTAACATACCGGGTATGTCGGTAAATCTGGCCCTGTTTATTGTTTCTCACACAGGATGAAACCACAGCATAAACACTAGATTATATTTATGTATTATATTTATGTATTATATTTATATATATATTTTTATATTTATATATATATTTTTATAATTATATGTTATATTATAATTATAATATAACACATATGGCGTGAGGTAAAAATATTTCCTGTTTAACTTCACGCAGCCTCTCAATTTTACACAAAAATTTAAACCGTGCTCGAATTGCTTATACATAAGTCATTCTCCTGGGTTTTCATCAGATGTTTGTCATCAGGAAGCTAATAGATATCTTTCCATAAATTCCTCATTGACTTAAAACATTACTCTGTGATTAAAATAGAAGTGAATGGGACAGGCTAGGATATAACATTATGTCTCTTGTTCATTACGCCTAATTTTGTTTCTTAGCAATAGCTAAGGGATTATAAAACGCTCAAAAGGGACCTGGGTAAAACCTAAGTAAACATCTTATTTTGGGGAAAATAAATTCGAATTCTTATGACAAATAGGTGCCGCTTGGATATCCAGTTAAGGGGGGAACTTTCAAACATCGGTGAGACCATGTCGACCAGCATGTACGTACTATCCCTTAAAGGCCTCGGCGATTTGTGCGTAAAATTCAGCATTTTGATTTTTTCATTTTTTTTCTATATAAGTAGTAAAGTAAAACTACTAAATTAAGAAAAAAATACGCCGCCTTAACTAAAGCGTAAATGTCGTTTTATTCGTGAAAACAAACAAAGCTTAAAATATTTGCGTAAAAATATGGAAATATTTTCAGCTAGTCAAAACCCTATTTTACAACATATATTTCGTTCAAGGCCTCACAAAATCCAGGATACGGCCCTATCAATCAGTACTAAAAACTTTGAGATGGTCAAATGGGCAATTCTTTGCTTAAATGCGAAAATCTTTCTTGTTGTTTAGATATTATAAACAGCTTTATAGTTTCAATAGGTATTGGTAGGTGTTCTTTTTTCTCGAGTGTCAACTGAGTTTTCAACTGATCTATTTTCCATCTTCTTTTCAGGATTCCTTTCGGGTTTAAGCGATTTCTTGAGCTGATTATTTATTTTCTGTGGTATTGTCCTCTGGGATCTGATTAAGACGTATTTTTCTGCTACTAGTTTCATTCAAAATATCGCTGACCAGTAGCGTCAAATGAGGGAGGTGGGTGGTCTACCCCCTCAAGATTTTTCGCTCCCCTTCCTAGATTGAGAAAAACACCTTTTTGAGAATTTTTATTGAAAGAACTAAAAAAACGACAAGTATGTCCCCGCTTCCAGGGGTTTGGAAAAATGCGCCCCCACTGTACATTACTGTGAACTATGACCACTGACACTGGCTTGAAAGGAAACAAGCCAAAAACAACAAGAAGTCCACTAAATTGTACTATAGTCCAGCAAACTAATAATTTGGCTAAAAAAAAATCACAAAATAAGTCATTCCTACAAACTTTGATTAAAAAATGGTCTGACTTAGAATGTAAAATGTATGCCAAGCTAAATTTTATTGAAAACTGAGTTTTTTTTTTAGCAGCAAATGAATTTACAAATTTGAACTGTCTTATACATTCAGGATTTTCTAAATTGTGTTATATTGGGGTTACATAGGGAATTTTAAACAAACACAAAGTAGAAACAATAGGGAAAGTTTTTTCAAGACAGTGGGGATTTTTTTCAAGACAGACATAGGGAATTTTCCTGAAAAAAATGTTTCCGAATTTCCTGAAATAATTCCTTCCCCAAATTTATTTTAAATATGTTTTTCAGGTTATCTAAAAGTCGTCCTTCTTCTTGGTCCGCACAAGATATATCCAAATTAGATGATAGAAAATTAAATGGAAATGAAAAAGGTAACTTTCATGTCTCAAGTCATTGACAAGCCTGACGCTCTTCCTACTACCTTCTCTTGTAAAAATAGGAAGATTTTTTTTGCTATGTATTGCACAAAACAGAAAATGGTAGCAAAAAGTCTAAGAAGATTTAGCTTTCCTTTGAAAGGGTAGTTGGCTTTGGGAGCCAACACATTCTTATTGTTTAAGTTTGTATGGACTAAAACGTTATCAAATTCTAAAAGCTTGTTTTCTTATCTTCCAAGTGTAAGATTACCACAAATTCCCATTAATAAATAAATGAAACCCGAAACGAACAGAAATTACAACAGATAACCTAGTAAAACTCAAAACAAGCAAAAATTAAAAGGATTATGGCTGACAACACCACGCCTTCTCAAGACTAGAACATAATTTTTACTTTACTAAAAAAATAAAAATAAAAAAATGACCATGTATTGTAAGTTTAATATATACATTCTGGTATTTATTCCTTATAGTCTTAACACTTCTTTATTTATTAAAATTAAAAAAAGTGAAAACATTTAAAATATGTTTTGTTTTCAGTAAAGTGTAAATTATGTTCCGGTCTTGAGACACCTTGGGGGTTGTCAGCCCTACTACTGTTAATTTTTGCTTGTTTTGAGTCTGACTCATTTATTTATTGTAATTTCTGTTAGTTTTGGGTTTTATTTGTTTATTGATAGTGATTTCGTGGTAGTTTTTCGCTTGGAAAATTATTTGAATTTATTTCTACTCATTTTTGAGTAGGTGGAGCTTTTTCCTCTTTTTTTAAAAATTTGTTCCATATCATGAAAAGAGAAATCACCAATGCAACAGCACAAAAAAAAAAAAAAAAAAAAAAAAAAAAAAAAAAAAAAAAAAAAAAAAAAAAAAAAGCATCAAACTCATTAACAAATACTATCTGTAAGCAATCAAGTAAAAAAACAAAAACAAGTTTTTCAACTGAAAGTTAGGAGCAACATCAAAACTTAAGACGAATAGAAAATATTACGTGTACGAAAGGTTTGCCTCCTCCTCAAGACCTCGCTCTATTCTTAAAGAACTAAGACAACAAGGTAAAACTATAGCGTAAAGAGGAGTCTTGAGGAGGGGGCAACCCCTTTTCTCTACATAATAATTTCTATTCGTTTTAAATTTTGATATTGCTCCCTACTCTCAGTTGAAAAAGCTTGTTTTTAGATTTAGTTTCTGATCGTTTTCAAATAATACTGGGAATTCCATTCCCCCACCTCCATGAAAAATTCTTTCCTCCTACGGAAATATTTCTCCGTGGAAAGTTCGTTTCACTTAAAACACCCCCACCGGGGAAGTTTCTGTTCTATGCTGTTATTATGAAAGCAAAAGAGTAACAGTAAGCCCCAAAATAAGCAGAATTTATTTCGTATAGGAGGGGGACTGCCCTTCCTTATCTATACCTCCACCTCATGGTCATAGAAACTAGGGAGTGTTCTCATTAGAACAGAAATTGAGAGTCCTAATCCTTTTTCAATCAAAGGGATTGGAGACCAACCCGCCGCGTGGGGATGGTATTTTCTGGGGGATATTTTACCAAGGGATCTTTCTGAGGGGTTATTTTTCACAGGCTGTATTTTCCACGGGTGATATTTTCTAGGGTTATTTTTCGAGGGGGAGGGCTGGTTTCCGCGGGGGTGTTTCCCAGATTAGTGGGGTATTTTCCGCAAGAGTTATTTTCCGTGGTGGGTAGAGGTATTCTCCAGGTGGTATTTCCAAGGGAGTATTTTCCGCAGGGTTATTTTCCGCATGAGCTATTCTCCACGGGGGATTTTTGGGGGTTTAAACGTAGGCCACCTTTTAAAACAGACCTGTAGTGTGCAATGTCGAAGGGTCTCTTGTAACTTCGGCAAATATTCTACAAACATTGCTTTGGTTTTAGTTTTCCCCTCTATTATTAATGAAAATAGGGCATACTATACTGTAAGAACTGTAAGCAATAATTGTGATTTAAAATGTGTTTCTGCTTCTTATTAATTTGTTTTTTTTCCTGAATCCCATTTTTTTAGCCAAATGTCATGGAAAAACATCTTTGGCAGAGCCATTCCTGATTAGATTTTATGATTTTGTTGAAACTTCATTCTAAGGAAAAATTCGTAAAATCTCATTTTATTTTTTTGCCAAAAAACCTGAAAGTATCCTTTATCCTCATCCAAATCATTAAAATTGGCGTCATTAAGGAGGCAAAATCACTAAAAGTGTCCATTGAAACTATTTTATTTCAAAATTGGGTTATCTAGCCCACACAGCAAAACAACATTTGAAAATATATGTTACTTTCATAGAAAAACTACTGGTTGACTGACTTTTGGCTGGAAAAACAAGGAGTTTATCAGTAGTATATTCTATAATTAAAATAAAGTGGTAAAAATGATGTCTCCTTAACTTTCTAAGGAATAACGCATGTTTTACATTGAATGAAATCTAGAAAAAAAGCACGAAAAATTTTATTTCATGACAAATGACTTCTTTTTTTCCCGTGAGTAATTATAAAAAGCAATTGTAAGTCATTTTTTACGGTTTCCGTTTAGCCTCTTTTTTTTACTGTACAGAGGATAGTAATTGAAGCCGAAACCTTTGCATTAGTTGATTTGCTTGACACTGCCTTAGTTAGAAAAAATAATTTATTTTGTTCTTGCAAGACAGAAACGTAATGTGGCAATTGAGATTACTTAATCTCTTATTTTGTATAACATAACCCAATGGAATGCTTGTATTTCGTATGTTTCACTTTTATTCTCTTTTATTTCTCTGGTGTTTGGGATTTTTTTTTTTACTTTTTATGTGTACATTGTTTAAAGTTTTTTGTCTTTCCAGTTCTAGTCTTTTGTATTTTTTTTACTAGATTTATTTAATTTTATATTTACTATATTTTACTATATTTGCTATATATTTTATATTTACTATACATTTGCTATGTTTAATTTTATATATATTACATTTATTTTATTTACTATATTTTCTTTTAAAATCAGAGTGTTTGCGCAAAGCATACCTTGTTGCTTACACGGTTCTTACTTTTTGTCACTGGTCAGTTTGGTGTTCGTGGTGGCCTTTGGTCTTCGGTAGCGCAGTCTTTGTCACTATTTAAATATCACGGATGTGTGTTGTTTGTTTTTTGTTTCGCTCAAGAATGATCCGGTCGAACCAATGGTTTTAGAAGATCGCAGGGGGGGGGGGAGGGTGATTCGAACAAAAATTAATAGTTTAGGCGGCCTTTACATGACCAAACAGAGTGAAGGGCAACAAGCCCCCTTCCAATGCCCTTTTTCCTCCAAAGAGATCCAAATGAAATTTTGAGATAACCGTTTGGTTCATCCTTATTGAAAGGCCCAATAAACATGCCTCAGGGGGTGAAATGACCCCCGAAAGTCCCAAGGGAAGGGCTACAGCTACGTATATAAATAAAATAAAACTCTGCAAAACTTCCAAAACTCTGACAAAGATAAAACTTTAGTTAATCGCTGGAAAGAGGTTTATCAAATACCATGTGACTGTGGCGATTACTATATGGGTAGAACCCATCAAAATTTAGGGAAACGCCTGCAACAGCATAAAGATGATAAAACCATGGCTTTAAATTCTAACGTTACTCATAATTCTTTTAATTCTGCTCTAAGCAGCCTTTATTTTGAAAACCCCAGCCATGAAATACTTTTTGATGACACCTCCCTCATTAGAAATTACTTGGGAATGAAATAAGTTGCGTGAGAGGCCATTGACATTAAACTTAGCTAAACAATGATATTCTTTTAAATAAGTATATGTGGGAGTATTCACTCAATGCTTTATGCACGAATTTAATTAAAAATGATAAATAACAAATAATGTTAAAAACCAAACAGCCAATACCGATGAAATTGTTCCAAAAACTCTTTTTAGGTTACCTGCTAAAAAGGCGAGAATAACATTAAAACATGTTCTTGATTTGTACCTCAATTCACTTAGTTTTGTATGGTTTTATTATCAGTCCTGGTTACGCTTCGTTGAAGTAATGATTCTGGGACTGTTTTAATATACTTTTTCTTTCAATTTTAAACAAACATTGTAGAGATATGTTTTATTTTATTTATATATGTAGTTTGTTGAGGACGGCTCTTGTGTATAGAGCCAAAACATTCTTAAGGTTTAAACAAATTTCTCTGTTTTAGGTAAATTCCCTGTTATTTTACTTGTTATTGTTTTATACTGAACATTTGGGAACAGAAGGGGGGATAAGTAACAGCTAATACACTCATTAAGTGGCCACTACAAAAAAAAACAAGATAAAAAGAAAAAAAAAAAAAAAAAAACAGAACAACAGTGAGCAGTTTTTAAATTCACGATCAGAAATAAACATTAGTTGATCAATAGAAGCTGCAATATAGAGTATATACTTACTTCTGTGATTTCCCACATTACACTAATAGTCCATAGTATTCCATAATGACGGACTATAAGCGCCTTCATAAGCCATCCAAAGAAATGCGAAAATGCAAAAACGTCCATGTGGCCCCAAAGCTTAGATAGATTAATGTCAGAACAATTGACTCCATATTCCTGGAAAATGAGCAGCAATTACACAAAGAACCAAATTTACTGAGTGGGAATGAGCATAGTACATTATCTGGTCTATTTTATTCAATTTTTGCACTTAAAAAAGCGAAGTAAAATTTGCAAAAAGTTTCCCAGGGAAATTACTACGGATTGCTGACCTGACTGACTGACCCTATCTCAAACAGTAAGCTGTACAAAAAACATGGCTCAATACCGTTTTCTAGGACTATAATGAGAGAAAGGTTGAGATGACTACTACACATTCTGCGTATGAAGGATGACAGATTGCCCAAGATCGTCCTTACCGAGCAACCGTCTAGGGGCAAACAAAAAGCAGGTAGGCCCCGAATGGGTGGGAGGAGGTCCTAAAGATAGATTTAAGGAAAATTGGAACTTCTTGGGTGTGTGTAAATAGGAAGACTTTGATTAGACTGGGTTGGAGGAGCGTGCATTACTACGTTGGCCTTAGTCGGCTTGGTGCTGCAGTAAGCTGTTAGTAGTAGTGGTTTACACTGTTTGTCCAGGTTAAAATATTAGCCACAAACAACAAAGCTTTGCAGTTCCCACTTTAGTTTTTTTTTTTTTTTAGTTTTTTCCTTTGTCCTATAATTCTTTTCTTTTTTTCTGTGCTCGTGTTCAAATAAATTATGTCTCAATTTTTGATTCTATTGACCTTTTTTTTGGCTAATGTCTCTAATGTCTTCCTAGAGGGAAAATCTTCCCCATAAAAGATCCCCCAGATAATATACCACCCTCCTTGTAAAATTTCCCGCATGAAAATTGAGAAGCCTTGGGGAAAACATGATAAATAATAAGAAGGAGGAAAAAAGGAGATTTTGAATATTAAACACGTATTCCAAAACACAGGACGAATATATGATTTAGAACAGCCTATACTATTTATTTTTACATTTTTATCACTTTGATTCTTTTTTGCTTGTTTTTAAGGGGTTGAATTATCATAACAGGGTAAGATAAAGGTAAAAGAAAATAATTTGAAAATAAAAACCAGCATCAACTGTAGGAGGGTTGGCCAGAGACAACAGGCAGAGATTCAGAAGTAAAAATAATAAACTTCCCTTGGACTAGGTCTGGTACAAGATATGTATAATACATGATACAAGTTCCCCCCCCCCCCTGCGATCAAAAAAAATCCACTAGGTGTTCATTAGCAGGTTTTTCCTTCTGAAGTAGGCTAACAGGTTACTTTTAAAAAGTATATAAATACAAATACAAAATACTTGGTAGTAAATATACTTAAATAGTATTTCCATATACGCGACTAAACATTTTTTTGTATTTAAATACTAAAATACGCACTTAAATACCCAAATACATACACCAGAACTAAAACGTGTAAAAGATACTATAGAAACGATTTTGACTAGGGTAAGCATCTGAGTTTCAATAAGGCAATACCTTTTTGATAGAAAAGTAAGAATTATGAACATACATACCATAACAATTCGTTTCACTCATGAAACAACATACAATATCCTGTTTCACTTTCAACACTAATCCTCTTCCAATTCTATTATCCCTAAGTTTGTTTCTCTTGCAGGTAAAACAGGCACTTTCAACTGAGAAAAGGGGCTTCACAGGAGCAGACAAAACGATTGACGCGTTAAATTTATGATAATTTTGTCAAATTTTCGAAATCATTGCATTAAGGAGGGGTGAACCAACATTTTTCCTTTTGTTTTCAAAATATCAGATTTTAAAGAAGTCTCTGATTCCTCTGATTGTAAAGAAGAGTCAGTGTATTCAAGAAATGTTTGGTAGAAACACATACGTTCGTAGTTACCGCATCGGTTTCAGCAGTCTTCGACTTCTAGAGTCTCTTCTGTTTGGACGAGGCTCTCCTATGGTGAGAGATTATCTCTAAGGAGATGATAAGGCTTTTGAAGATAGGCGTGTCTCTAGACATCAGATAGAACTCCTCTCTTAAGAGGAGAGATACCTTTCCATAAAGAGATAAATAAATTCGATTAGATGAAGTAACTTTCACCAAATGCATTCCTTCATATACAAGATGATGAATGGCGTCATAATCATATGTTACAACCATAAATGATGTTATAGACGAACTATATAACGGCGTCAGTTGCAAAGACAACATACACCAACATGAAAGGCGGACAACATTCGTTCATACCCCGGGTCATCAGGATCTGGAACAAACTACCATTCCCAGTCGAAAAGATGAAATCACTGGAAGCCTTCTCCAATAGCCTAAACATAAACATACCATATCTCGAGACTTTTAACGTAGGACGACTTTAAATGGAAATCATGCCGCAGTCGATCCGCTCTTCGCCCTGCCATAACATTTTTCTTTTAAAAAGGTGTCAGTTGTATAGAAATTTTGTATTGAGAGGCGTGAGGAATAAAGTTATTTATTTATTTACAAGGAGAGGAGAAGATCTATTAAGAATACTTTGAAGGGTGTCTTGGGAAACAGTGATGGCAACCATGGCCATATCCAGGATTTTTTTTTCGGGGGGGGGGGGAGGGGTACAAAAAGCTTAAAAAAGGAATCAATTTTTTTACGTATGGATTTTTATTCCTTTTTTACGAGTCAGACAAACATTTCAGGGGGAGAGAACTCAAACCCACTAGCCCCTTCCATGAATACGCCCTTGATAGGAACGTAATCGTTCTTTACAAGTCTCTACTAAAAAAAAGGCCGGAGGCTTTTTCCTGCGTATAACATTTTTTTTCTTGTTGTCTATTATTTTAATTTCTTTTTAATTACTTAATTTTTTAACTTTCAGTTAGTATTATTATATCATCTATTATTTTAAAGTGACTGAAAAATTTGAATTATTAATGAAAGAAGGTATTTCTTTTTAAATGACCATTACGTAAGAACAGAGAATTGAACAGACAATCTAATGGCATGCTTCTTTTTTTTCTATCCGTTTTCAGTTCTGCAATATACTGTCCCTAAATCACCTATCAATTTGGTTTTTCACATTATGTACGATGAAGTCTTCTTAATAAGCATGTTATTTGTTTGAATATCCTGGCCTTATAAATGACACCAGCAAATAAAGAAACAAAACCACCTTATTCAAATCTATTCTGAATCTTTCAGAATAGATCTGACTAGGCTCAACATATCAAAACAGCCTCCTCTGATAATTGACAGCCCATAAAGAAATAAAATTACCTTGTCCATATCTATCAGAATAGACCTGAATAGGTTAAATATATCAAAATAGGCTCAACAGGCTCACCTGATAATTAACAACCACTAATAAAGAAACAAAACTTCCTTGTCCAGATCTATCCTGAATCTTTCAGCACAGATATGAATAGGCTGAAAACATCAAAATAAGCTCAATAGACACATCTAATAATTGATAGCCACCAATAAAGAAACAAAACTACCTTGTCCATATCTATCCTGAATCCTTCCAATTCTGGATCAAGCCACTCAAGTATATTTCTGACAGTGGAATAACTTTGGAATAGAATGAAGCACAAAGATAGGAGATAGAGAACACTTAAGCAAACACCATTCTCCAAATGACAGGGTGAGGTCACGTAAACGGCCCATTTGGGAAGGCCAGTGCTGATATTATTAAGAATATGAAGAGGACACATTTCATACCAGCCCATATGTTATCTCTTAAATCGGCTTCGTCATCTCTAGAAAAAAAAATATAGAAAATATAAAAAATATATATAAAAAAATGTCAAAAAAAAAAAAAAATAAGGAAATATAAAAAAAAGAAACAAGCCTCAATAGTTAAAGTACTTAGACAGAAAACGTGCCACTTCCTGAAGTATGGAGAGTACCAAACCAAAAAAAGAATGGCAAACGGAAACAGTCAAGTGTGCAGGAATTTCTCAGGAGAGAAAAAGCCCTATCCTCATCCTCACCCCAAAAAATCAAAATAAAAGGAAAAAAAGAAATTGTAGAGAAAATCATGGATATTAAAAGACTTGGAGAGGACAGAAAGCTTTCGGGAAGAATTACTTAAAAATCAATAATAATTGTCTAACGTTTAATTCATACTTTCATTTATACATGGATTAATTAAACCATCAGAAAGATTCACTAAAATCATAATACTGGATAGAAATGAATCTTATCTTTGGAGTTAACCTTGACTTGATGCCCACTTAATTGGACTATCTGTCTTGGCTTTTTATACAATTGACCATGACTTGACTTTTCCCACAACTATTCCATTTCTAATTCAAATTTTATGGTTTAGCTTGAATTTTTCGTCTTTCACTGATGTAAAAGCACAGAAGAACCGAAAAAAAACCACAGCTACACCACACAGCTACACAGCTACACAGCTACAGAAACAAAACACCCACAGCTACACCAGTAGCTAACATAGGGAACATAAGTCTTAATGAACATTTATTACTCGAATTAGCAGATTTATCATAAAAAAACACGGTTTAAAAAAGTACTGGAATTTCTTTTGACCCATTTGAGACAAAAAGACAAATAATGAGACAAACAAATAAAAAAAATGATACAACTATATGTATTTTGAACAATGTGCTTTAATTTTTTAAGAAATCGACGAAAAATAAAAACAAGTCACTATAATAATCAAGATAACTGGAAAGAACTAATGAAAATAAACTGAATATTTAACATATTAATATTTAATTCTTGAAAATCCAGGCAGTTCAAGATTTAATTCAACTACGGGTTTTTTTTCAATATTATAAATACAAAAATACTTTTATAGTATATTGTGTTTTCAGTAAGGTGCAAATGACCCAATAGGCTTTAGAAGTTTTGCAGTTAGCGGAGGGAGGGGCAGTAAGCAAACTCCTGTTTCAGTAATTTTTGTTCTTTTTTAGATTGACTTGAGCATTCAACTATATTCTTACTGGTTTCAAGATTTATTTATTCATCTATATCAGTATCTGTTATCTTTACGTTTGATTATTTATCTTAATTTTTGCTCGTTTCATTTATTCTTTGATAATAATTTCTAGTTATTTTAAGTTTCAATTATTGAAGGATTTTATTTGTGCTCATCTTAAGTTTAATCTGGCTCATTAATTTTCTTTGATTTCTTTTAATTTTCGCAAAGTTCTTTTTTTTACTAATTTATGTTTGTTGTTTATTGTCAAAGTTTTCCTATGGCCTAAAATACAAAATATTTCTCCAGTTTTCAGGTTTTCGGCTTAAAAAAAATATTCGTTCTAGTTGGAATGGTTCTTGAACTATGATTTCCCATTCAACAATAATTTGCAGATAGTATAATCGAAAGAATCCTTCGGTTAGAATGTTGAAAACATTACATTTGAATAAAAATGGAATAAGAGAGCAAATAAATATTAGATGCATCTCTCTGCTCTCTTTATTGACTCTTGAAACTCTTTAATTCGTGACTTTGGCGTAGGCGTTCGCTAGGTAGTGGTTTGGAAAAGTATCATGTCAACAACCTTGATGAATATGATCTGTTTTGATTTAGTTCAACATCCCTTTCAGCATTCCCTAGAAGTCTAGACTTTATATTCTAGCCGCCTTTGAGATATTTAACATACGCTCTTTTGACAAACTGGATGCATACAATATATTTTGATTTATTTCGACACTCCCCTCAATACTGTCTTAAAAATTTTGACTTAATACCCTTACCGTTCCTGAGATATTTGCATGGCCGCATCAAGGAGGGGGACTGTTGAGCGCCCATGATCCATCACGCGACAGAGTAAGCCGCACACACTCTCGCAAAACACTAAAAATAAAAATCCATCCTACCAAACACTTCAATTCTCCAATCATTCAGATCTTCATAATCACAAATCCAGTGATATACACTTTCATTCAAACTTCCACACATAGTACAAAAATAAAGACCATCCATTGACCTTTCCCTCCCAATAAACTTTCCTCTTTGACCCAGTGGCAAACTATCAGCACCAATTCGATTAGCAACTTTATTTCCTTACTGTTTAAGCTCATCTTTAAAAAATGTAACTTTACCTCAAATATCTTCCGATTGCCAGGCCTGTCATGTCTGTATTTCCTGGCCCTGTAAAGTCCTTTCAACTAATCCACTTACTTGGTCCCTCCTATTCTCAAGCTCTAGACCATTCCCTCCACAGATGACTTAATACACAGTGATCTAATATACTCTTAACTCGGTAGGGCCACACCTTACCTCGGCCACACTTCAACATTTCTAAATAAGCCACCTTCATCCCCCACATCCTAGACATTCTTAAACCGTTTTCCCAAAGCCTAACCATATTAGCTAGCCTACGACTTCTGAAAGAAAACAAACCTGAATCACCTCTAGCTATCAAACTATTTGTAAGATTATTTATCCCAAGTCACTTCTTATAATATCCTAGGTGCGCTGTTTCTAGCTTACCCCTTACACCACATACTATACAGCATATTCTGCCTGTTTTTTTGTTATTTTTTTTTAATATAGGTAGGTTATTCCAAAATTCCTTTTTTTTCTTCATTATTTTTATTTGTCATGCTTTGTGGCTGCTTAATTTTAACTGGGGGGTGATGTAAGATTTTCTGCAAAGAAAATTTCCGAGGGGTTTTCCAAGTGAGGCGAGATTTTCTAAGGAAATAGGCCAGATCCCCAAATTCAAATCCTTAGCCGTTCCTTAAGATGCTGCAGATGCGCCCCTTTGATCAAATGAATGCCCAGTGTCATTTGATTTAATTCAACATCCCCTTTAACATTCCGTGAAGTCTTACCTTAATACTATAAGCATTTTCTGACACACCAAGGATCAAACATTCCCCATTTTTCCAGTGATAAATCCTTCATGTAATCAATGGGCGAATTACAGAGTTTCCAATCCTTGCCCCGGGGGCTCTGCAGGGCATGGCATCCCTGGAGGAAGTTATTAGAAGTTATGTCTAGTTATTAGACATTTGGTCTAATTTGAACAAAACGACTTTGAAATTCCTTTAAGTGCTGAGGGGACATCTAAAAAGTATCTGGGGGACTGTGTGCCCTCTAATCATCTTTCAAAATTCTAACTTTTACTTAATATCCAAAGCCGTTCATTGGATATTGCTGATACGCCCTTTTGAGAACCAGCATGCACAAATTACATTTTGATTCTGTCCATCACTCCCCCTCCTCCTTAAAATTTAATGAGTTTTCCCTTGATAACTTAAGCCTTTTTTCAGACCCAGGATCAAATATCCCCCCTTTTCCCAATTAAAAAAATCCTATATTAAACGCATAACTTACAGTCCTTGTCCCAGGGATGTTGGGGGGTCATATTATCCCTAGAGGCATAGTTATTTCAGCTTTGAACTATTTTGACCAAAATGACTAACTCAAATTTTGTATCAGATGTCTCTAGGGGAAGGGCAGCTAATGAGGGCGTGGGATGGGGGCTGGATGCCCTCCGATCCCTTTCGACTCTTAAGAAGGGAACTTTTGATTTCTAATCGAATGAGTCACCTCCAAAGTTTTTACGACCAAGTTTTCCGTATGAAGTGATTCTTGAAAAATAAACAAATAATACCTTGAACCCTTTTGGTTTTTATGGCACTTGGTATTAACCAAGTGACATATAACAATCGCAAATTCTGTCGGTCTGTCAGTCCCGGTTTTTATACTTTAGGCACTTCCAGGTAAGCTAGGCCGATGACATTTGGCAGGCGTATCAGGGACCGGACCAGATTAAATTAGAAATAGCCGTTTTCCCGATTTGACCATCTGGGGGGGGGGGTGGAGGGCCCGTTAACTCGGAAAAAATAAAAAAAATTGAAGTATTTTTAACTTACGAACGGGTGATCGGATCTCAATGAAATTTGATATTTAGAAGGATTATTCCGAAAAATTAGATAAAATGAGGTATTTATAACAAAAGAACGGGTGATCGGATCTCAATGAAATTTGGAAGGATATCGTGTCTCAGAGCTCTTACTTTAAATCCTGAACAGATCTGGTGACATCGGGGGGGGGGGGGAGAGTTGGGAAGGGGGAACCTGAAACTTGGAAGACAGAGTGGAGGGATCAGGATGAAACTTGGTGGGAAGAAGAAGCAAAAGTCTTAGATACATGATTGACATAACTGGAATGGATCCGCTCTCTTTGGTGTAGTTGAGGGGGGAGGGGTTAATTCTGAAAAATTCGAAAAAAATTAGGTATTTTTAACTTACGAACGGGTGATCGGATCTCAGTGAAATTTAATATTTAGAAGGATATCGTGTCTCAAAGCTCTTATTTTAAGTCCTGACCGGATCTGGTGACATTGGGGGGAGTTTGGAGTGGGGGAACCTAAAATCATGGAAAACGCTTAGATTGGAGGGATCGGGATGAAACTTGGTGGGAAAAATAAGCAGAAGTCTTAGATACGTGATTTACATAATTGGAACGGATCCGCTCTATTGGGGGGGGGGGGAGTTAATTCTGAAAAATTGGAAAAATGACGTATTTTTAACTTACGAAGGAGTGATCGGAACTTCGTGAAACTTCATATTTAGAAGTGACTCAGATCTCTTATTTTAAATCTTAACTGGATCCAGCGTAATTGGGGGGGGGGGGCAGTTGAGGGGAACCGGAAATCTTAGAAAATACTTAAAGCGGTGACATCAGGATGAAACTGGATGGGAAGAATAAAAACCTGTCTAAGACACGTGACTGACATAATCAGACCAGATCTACTGTCCATGGTGGAGTTGGGGGGGGGGAGGGCTAATTTTGAAAATTGAGGTATTTGTAACTTAATAAAGGGTGACCAGATGTTAATGAAATTTGATATTTAGAAGGGTCTTGCGCTTTAAAGCTCTAATATTAAATTCCGACCAGATACTGTTACTTAGATGGGAGTTGGAGGGGGAAACCGGAATTCTTGGAAAACGTGAAAATTGGGGTATTTTTATCTCACGAATAGGAGATCGGAACTTAATGAAATCTGATATTTAGAAGGAATTCATGTCTCAAAGCTTTTATTTCAAATCCCGACTAGATCTTTTGACATTGGGGGGAGTTGGAGGGGGAAATCTTTGAAAACACTTGGAATCGGGATGAAGCTTGGTGAATAGAATATGCAAATGTCCTTGATACGTTATTGACGGAACCGTTCTGGATTCACTCTCTTTGGTTGAGCTGGGGGGGGGGGAGGTGTTCAGTGATTTGGCGAGTTTGGTGCTTCTGGACGTGCTAGGACGATGAAAATGGATGGCGTGTCAGGGAGCTGCACAAATTGACTTGATAAAGTTGTTTTCCCAGATTCAACCATCTGGCGGGCTAAAGGGAGAGGTATTTAGAAGGATATCGTGGCTCAGAGCTCTTATTTTAAATCCTGACCGGCATTAAGCCTCTTATTTTCCTTTTAAATCAATCTATTGATTCATAGAATTTTGCTAGAGCTCATACCATATGATCTCTTGGCTCTTAGCTCTTCTTGCCTCGTCACAAGTGTCATATGAGCTCTTAGCTCTTGTTTACTATAGACAATGCTAGAGAGTTGTCTCTGATATTTGATAAAAATAGGTTAAATTTAAATAATTGATCTGGAAAGAAAACTTGTAGAAAATCTTGTTCTCCAATGAAAACTAGAATTCAAACTGTATCTATAGATTTACGGAATTTGCAATCAAGGGAGAAAACATAATAAGTTAAATTAAAAAGAAATCTACAAAATTTCAGCAAATAAAGTTCAAAAAAATAAAAACATTGAAAAAATACTTGCCGTAAAGACTGTTGCATATACATCTGGTGTATACTCTGAAAGGACTGGGCTTATTTATTCTCTTTGAGAAACCTGTTTATTGCTGAAGGGTTTTAATGTAAAGGTTGTCATATAAAGGGTAATTGTAATATCATTTCTGCGACTTAAAGTGGGTAATCCGCCTGTGCTTTAAAGGGTAATTATAACATCATCTCTGCGATTTAAAGTGGGTAATCCGCCACAAATCGTACCTTAGCAGTATAAAAGTCTATTTACGAATGTCCATTGAAAGAATAAAAGGGCAGCCTAAGGAAAATAATCGCGAATATCAAAGGAAAAAGCAAGTTATTTGAAAATTAGTCATACTTCCATTGTCCTAATTGATCGGTCTTAATAAACCGTCATTAGTAATTGGGCTGCATGCGTTCTTTTGTAAGGTCTAATAATTCAATAAAAAAGAAAACAGTGAAATGCTTGGCTGCAAATCCGAGGGTATAATAATTTGAGTTTTGCTTGAACACAAGCAGACAAGACACACTGTGCGACAGCAGCCTGAGTTTACTTTCCAGGCCCAGCTAAAACTTTTAGTCTTAAAGCTTATCTGGAAGCATTCCTCTGGTCTCTGGTCACGAATATTTGTTGAAAAGTTTAGGCTGTTTCACCAACACTAACTATTTGAAAAGACTGGCTTTACTAATATATGGCTCACCCGTCTAAGAGATAAAGTCTATTCAAGAGAACCACCAGATTTTTTCTTGGTCGGGGGCAAAATTATAACCTGAGGAAAAAACGAATTATTTTATAGACCACAGTGTTTTTCCTCTTACAAAACTGATAGGGAGTAAACGGGTTTAACTTAAATAAAGCAGTGGAACGAGAAAAAAAAAAACTAAAAAAAAATTAAACAATATAAAGAACGGAAATTTCGACTCCTAGCCCGGGAACCTTTATAATAGAAAAAAGAAATCAAAGGAAAACAAACGTGAGATATTTAAAACACTTTGAGAACTGCAAATACTGTAATTGCCTGACTATAAAGAGGAGAAATGTCTGCTGCACTAGTGACATTCATTTGTTTTTTCGGTGATTAGTCAGACAATTACAGTATTTACAATTCTGGAATTGTTTAAATGTGAATTGTATTTATTTATTTGTTTTTGTTGTTGTTCAATTTTTTTTTATTGTGCTGATCTTTGTTTTCTTTGGATGAGTTATGGTTTCTTTTTCCTTCAATTTTTTTCTGCTGAAAAAGGCTCCTGGACATGGAGTCGAAATTTTTTTCTTTTTTTATTGATTAATTTTTTATCTTTTGTCTTCTTCTGCTGCTTTGCTTAAATTAAATTTGTTTATTCTCTATCAATTTTGTAAAAGGAAAAAGTGTCAATTACGACCAATTAAAAAACACCTTATAAATTTATCTGAAGGCTTATGGAAAGATAGAACATCAAAATACACATTGTAAGTCCTCAGGTCCACACAAACACCCCTCTATCTACACCAAGATCCATCGAAAATCCTCCAAAATAGTTTATGTGCAATTATACATGACTATAAACGTTTTTATCAAGTCTTAAATGAATCAACTGAGCAAAATAAAGCTTAAAATAAATGTCTATAGGCTACTCCATTTTAGCCGCTTATTTCATATAGATTTTATATGACTTTTTGTTGATTGATTTTGTTGATGATTCTTTGTAATAAGATTCTTTTCGAGTGAATGTACCACTGTAAGACATTAAATTAAAACAAGAGCTAAGAGCTCATACGGCACTTGTGACGAGGTCAGAAGAGCCGAGAGCCAAGAGCTCATATGGTATGACCTCTAGCAAAATTATAAGAATCAATACATTGCTTTAAAAGAAAATCAGAGGCTTAATGCCGGCCAGGATTTAAAATAAGAGCTCTGAGTCACAAGGTCCTTCAAAATATGAAAATTCTTTAAGATCCGATCCCCCACTCTATGTTAAAAATGCCTCAATTTTTCTAATTTTTCTTCTCCCTTCAGCGCCCCAGATGGTCGAATCGTGGAAAACAACTTTATCAAGTCAATCTGTGCAGCTCCCTGATACGCCTACCAATTTTCATCGTCCTAGCACGTCAAGAAGCACCAACACCGCTAAATTACTGAACCCCACCCCCTAACTCCCCCAAGGAGCGCGGATCCAGTCCGATTACGTCAATCACGTATCTAGGACATTTATGAGCGTTTTCCAAGGTTTCCGGTTTCCCCTTCCAACTCCCCCCAATGTCAACAGATCTGGTCGTGATTTGAAATGAGAAATCCAAGACATAAGTTCCTTCTAAATATCAAATCTCATTAAGATCCGGTCACCCGTTCTTAAGTTAAAAATGCCTCAATTTTTTCAAATTAACAACCCCCAGCTCCCCCAAAGAGAACGGATCCGTACCAATTATGTCAATCTCGTATCTATGACTTGTGCTTATACTATCCATCAACTTTGATCCCGATCTCTACACTCCAAGCGTTTTCCAAGATTTCCGGTTTCCAAGATTTTTCCCTCTCCAACCCTGTATGTCCCCGGGTGTCGATTCGAATTGAAAGTGGAGTTTCTGGGACATAAGATTATTCTATATATCGACCTTCATTAAGATCAGATCACCCATTCGTAAGATACCTTGATTTTCATGTTTTCCAAGAATTCTTCTTTTCCCCTCCAACTCCCTTCAATGTCCCAGAATCTGGTCGGGATTTAAAATGAGAGTTCTAAAGAACAAGGTCCTTCAAAATATCAAAATTCATTAAGATCTGATCACCCGTTCGTAAGTTACAAATACCTCAATTTTTCTAATTTTCCTCTCCCTTCAGCCCCCCAGATGGTCGAATCAGGGCAAACGACTTTATCAAGTCAATTTGCGCAGCTCTCTGACACGCCTACTAATTTTCATCGTCCTAGCACGTCAGGAAGCACCAAACTCGCCAAAGCACTGAACCCCACCACCTAACCTCCCCAAAGAGAGCGGATCCAGTCCGGTTACGTCAATCACGTATCTATGACATTTATGAGCGTTTTCCAAGATTTCCGGTTTCCCCCTCAACCCCCCCCCCCAATGTCAACAGATCTGGTCGTGATTTGAAATAAGAAATCTGAGACATGAGTTCCTTCTAAATATCAAATTTCATTAAGATCCGGTCACCCGTTCTTAAATTAATTACTAAAAAAAAAAACAGTTTTTTTAACTGAAAGTAAGGAGCGACATTAAAACTTAAAACGAACAGAAATTACTCTGTATATGAAATGAGTTGTCCCCTCCGCAATCCCTCACTTTTTACGCTAAAGCTTTTAATTGTTTTAAAAAGCAGAATTGTGGCAAAGAGTCAAACTTTAGCGTAAAGAGCGAGGGATTGCGGAGGGGACAACCCATTTAATATACGAAATAATTTCTGTTCGTTTTAAGTTTTAATGTCGCTCCTTACTTTCAGTTAAAAAAACTAGTTTTTTTAGTAATTTCTGAAGTTCTTTACACTAAATCGTAAGTTTTGTCCCAATTCTTTAAGAATGACCCCTGAATCAGAAAGGCCTTAGAGTAAGTAGTTAAAATTACTAAAAATACCATAGTATAAAGAGCGAGGTATTTATCTCCTCCTAGATACCTCGCTCTTTATGCTAAAGTATTTTTAGAACCCCTCATATGCGTAATAATCTCTGTTCGTTTTAAGTTTCAATGCTACTCTTTACTCTCAACTGAAAAAAACTTTTCCATGTCAATTTTTTCATTGTTTTTTTTTTGTAATTTTAGAAAATCCTGCGCCCTTTTCATTGAATTTCTGTTCCCCCATGACATATTTATCCAAGGAAAGATCCTCCCAAATAGCCCCTCTCCTCAACCCCACCCCCAAACCAAAAAAAATCCCCTGAAAACGACTGTACACTTCCCAATAACCATTATTATATGTAAACACTGATCGAAGTTTGTAACTCGCAGCCCCTCCCCCAGGGACTGTAGGGGAGTAAGTCATTTCCAAAGACATAGTTATTATGGTTTTTGACTATGCGGAACAAAATAGCTATCTCAAAATTTTGATCTGTTGACTTTGGAGAAAAAATGAGCGTGGGAGGGGGCCTAGGTGCCCTCCAATTTTTTTGGTCACTTAAAAAGGGCACTAGAAATTTTCATTTCCGTTAGAATGAGCCCTCTTGCAACATTCTAGGACCACTTGGTCGATACGATGACCCCAGGGGAAAAGAAAAAAAAAAAAACAAGCAAATAAACACGCACCCGTGATTTGTCTTCTTGCAAAAAATACGAAATTCCACATTGTTGTAGATAGGACCTTGAAAATTTTGCTATAGGGTTCTCTGATACGTCAAATGCGATGGTGTGATTTTCGTTAAGATTCTGTGACTTTTAGGGGGTGTTTGCCCCTATTTTCTAAAATAAGGCAAATTTTTTCAGGCTCGTAACTTTTGATGACAAAGACTAAATTTGATGAAACTTATATATTTAAAATCATCATGAAAATTTGATTCTTTTGATGTATATTTTAGTATCAAAAATCCGTTTTTTAGAGTTTCGTTTACTATTGAGCCGGGTCGCTCCTTACTACAGTTTGTTACCACGAACTGTTTGAAAATACCTCAATTTTTCCAATTTTTCCAAATTAACAACCCCCGGTTCCCCCAAAGAGAATGGATCCTCACCAATTATGTCAATTTCGTATCTATGACTTGTGCTTATACTATCCATCAAGTTTCATCCCAATTTCTCCACTCCAAGTGTTTTCCAAGATTTCCGGTTTCCAAGATTTTGTTTCCCCCCTCTAACCCTCTATGTCCCCGGATCCGATTCGAATTGAAAGTGGAGCTTCTGGGACATAAGATTCTTCTATATATCGAGCGTCATTAAGATCAGATTACCCATTCGTAAGATACCTCGATTTTCACATTTTCCAAGAATTCTAGTTTTCCCCTCCAACTCCCTTCGATGTCCCCGAATCTGGTCGGGATTTAAAATTAAAGTTCTAAAGCACAAGATCCTTCTAAATATCAAATTTCATTAAGATCTGATCACCCATTCGTAAGTTACAAGTACTTCATTTTTTCTAATTTTTCTGAATTACTTCCCCCCCAACTCCACTAAAGCGAGCGGATCCGCTCCGGTTATGCCAGTCACCTATCTTGGACTTGTGCTTATTCTTTGCACCAAGTTTCATCCTGATCTCTCCGCTTTAAGCGTTTTTAAAGGTTTCCAGCCACCCCCCCACCGCCCTAATGACACTGTATCCGGTCGGGATTGCAAATAAGAGATCTGAGTTTCGAGGTCGTTCTAAATATGAAATTTCATTAAGATACGATCACTCTTTTGTAAGTTAAACATACCTAATTTTTCTATTTTTTTTAGATTTAACCCTCCCCCCCAACTCTCCCAAAGAGAGCAGATCCGTTCCGGTTATTTCAATCCCGTATCTAGGACTTGTGCTTATTTTCCACCAAGTTTCATCCTGATCCCTCCACTCTAAGCGTTTTCCAAGATTTTATGTTCTGCCCCTACTTCCCCTTCACTGCATCCGGTCATGATTTAAAATATGCAATATGAGACATGATATCCTTCCAAACATAAATTTCATTAAGATCCAATCACTCCTTCGTAAGGTAAAAATACCTCTTTTTTTATTTTTCAAAATTAACCCTCCTCTCCCCCCACTCCCCCGAAGAGAGCAGATCCTTTCCGGTTATGTCAATCATGTATCTAGGACTTGTGCTTATTTTTCTCACCAAGTTTCATCCCTATCCCTCCACTCTGACTTTAGCCACCCCCCCTCAATGTCACCAGATCCAGTCGGAATTTAAAATAAGAGCTCTGAGACACGATATCCTTCCAAACTTAAAATTTCATTAAGATCTGACCACTCCTTTGTAAGTTAAAAATACCTCGTTTTTTCTAATTTTTCAGAATTAACCCCCCCCCCCCTAACTCCCCTAAACAGAGCAGATCCATTCCGGTTATGTCAATCATGTATCTAGGACTTCTGCTTATTTTTCCCACAAAGTTTCATCCCAATCCCTCCACTCTAAGCATTTTCCGAGATTTTAGGTTCTCCCATCCAACTCCCCCCAATGTCATCAGATCTGGTCGGGATTTAAAATAAGAGCTCAGAGACACGATATCCTTACAAACATAAAATTTCATTAAGATCCCATACCCATTCATAAGTTAAAAATACATTATTTTTTCTATTATTTCCAAATTAACTGGCCTCCCCCACTCCCCCCCCAGGTGGTCAAATCGGAAAAACGACTATCTTTAATTTAATCTGGTCCGGTCCATGATACGCCTGCCAAATTTCATTGTCCCAGCTAACCTGGAAGTGCCTAAAGTAGCAAAACCAGGACAGACCAACAGAATTTGCAATTGCTATGTCACTTGGTTAATACCAAGTGCCATAAAAACAAACAAGTTTTTTCAACTTAAAGTAAGGAGCAACGTTAAAACTTAAAACAAACAAAATTATAATGTATGGAGGGATTCACCCCCCCCCCCCCCGTCAGTACCCTGCTGTTTATGGTGAAGTTCAAATTTTGTTCTGATTCTTTAAGAATAGCCCCTGAATCACAATGGCCGTGTAATTAGAATAAGCAGCTCTTTTGAAAGTAATAAAAAAACTTTAGCGTAAAGAGCAAGGTGTTGGTGAGGGGGCGAACCCCTTCATATACGTAATAATTTCTGTTCGTTTTAAGTTTTAATGCTGCTCTTTACTTTCAGTTGAAAAAACTTGTTTTTTATTTAATCTCTGATCGTTTTTTAAATAATGCCGGGAAATCCAGCACCCATTCATGGAAAATTCCCTTTCTCCATGAAAACGTCCTCCCACGTACCCCTACAAACAGATGAACATGCATCTGGCAATCTTTCTTCTGGCAAAAAAATACAAAATTCCACATTTTTGCATATAGGAGCTTGAAACCTCTACAGTTATGGTTATTAAATATGTTGAATCTGACGGTGTGATTTGCATTAACATTCTATGACTTTTAGGGGGTTTTTTCCCTCTTTTTTCGAGAATAATACAAATTTTCTTGGGTTTACAGACTAGACTTGACAAAACTTAAGTATTTGAAATCAGCATCAAAATTCAATTCTTTTCATGTATCTATTGGTATCAAAATTCCGTTTTTAAGAGCTTTGGTTACTATTGAGCCATGTGGCTCCTTAATTACAGTTTGTTACCATGAACAGTATGACTGCCTCTGAAAGAGGGAAGCTTAATACATTTAATCTTTCAATAGTTTTGAATCAATTGGCGGTATCAGAATTTTCGTCTCATAGCTTGTTCTTCCTATTTGAGGCAAAATTGTTGCTTTGCAAAATAAAATAGCACAAAACTCTACTTAACTGTGGCACCATCTTCTTTAAAAACTGAAAAAGGACAGTAGATTTTTTAAGTTTCACTCAAATCAACCTTTTCCTTTTTTTAAGATCACTGGTTCATCACCCCAGGGGAAAACCCAATAAACAAATATAGATTAAAATAAAAACAAATAAAACCAATAAAGACAAATAAATAAATGGGCTCTGTGATAATTCCTGGGAACAGTGCAAAATTTCACAATTTTAAAGATATGGGGCTTGAAACCTCTGGAATAGAGTGTTCTAATACAGTTGACTCTTGCTAGCTCAAAATTCTTTGAGTTCTGTACAGTTTGACTTATGTATAGTTCAAATTATACAGGTCATTCTACATATTAAGGTTGTTTACATGTTGCAACCAGCATACAGGGTACTGACTATCAGAGGTCTGATCAAAAAAAACTTCAAGATACAGACAAACTTTTACTTGCAGAGATACAGAGACAAACTTTTACTTGCAGAGGTAAAGAGAAAAGTAGATGATGACTTATCTACTGAATTTTGAGCTATATTGGTAATTTTCGGGTCACCTCAAGGTACAGAGGCAAAATATAACCACAATAATACATTTATTTTGCTAGGGAACAGAATCTTAACAGAATTTGATACAAAAATATGTTAAAAAAAATTAATACATATCAAAGCTTACACAATGCAACCTGTATAGGCTACTGGGGTTTTGACTAACAGAGGTCTGTTGGAAAAATGTCAAGATACAGAGGTAAAGAGAAAATAAGATGATGACTTATCTACTGCAGTTTGAGTTATAGAGGTAATTTTTGAGTCACTTCAAATAACAGAGGTAAAGTATAACCACAAAATTATCTTGACTTATGCATGTTTTTTCTTCGACTTAGACAGGTTTTACCAAGGGGACTGAAAACAATTTGAGATATCAAGGTAGCTGGTGTAATTTTCACAAAGATCGTTTGTCCTTTTGAGGACAAACACAAAGATTTTAAAAGATCATCAGAGGTGGACTCTCGCTGAGCTTACAGAGTCACACCACTGACCCCCATCCCAAACTAAATAATTGTGTACACTAGGATTTGAGTGGAGATAATATTCCATTAAAACCTTCAAACACACTTCAAAACACCTTCCAAGGACACACTTTGGTAAATATTTTGCTATTTTTATTATTGACTCAAGGATAAAGTGAAATACCACTGTACTGTTTTTTATGCTCTTTCTGAATATGATAGTCACTTTTCTTGCCCTTTGATAGTCACTTTTCTTTCCCTTTTAGGACCCTTGAAAATAATTGCATCATACTATATTTTTTGGATATAGCCCTAAAAATGGGTTATAACATTTGTTTTAAGCTTACTATTTAATTGTAAATCTGTTTTGTGAAAGTTGTATCATTTATCAAAATTGACCTGTCAAGATTAAGCTGAATAAAAAAAAAATCTAAACAAATCTGCCATGTTTTCTTCTTATTCTGTTAGGCAGCTTAAAAACAGTAGTTTCACCAAGCCTATATATTGAAAAATATCAAAGACAATACAAGAAAAAAGGTAGCTAAAAAAACAGAGAAATTATTTTGAACTTTTTATCCAACTTAATTGTGATAAATCGATGCTTTTAAATTATTTAACTTTAAACAAATAGTTTTATAATCAAATAGTAAGTTTAAAACCAACATCTTAAAGCTTTTTTACACCCAACAGCTAGAACATTTTTGGTCATTTTCAAGGGTTCATAAAGGGCTAAATTTGAATTTACAGAAGAGGCAATTATTCTATCCAGAAAGAGCATAAAGAATGGCATCTAATAGTGTGTTAGCTTTATTTGTAATTGAATAATATGAACAGCAAAATATCTATCCATGCTTTAGTCTGTAGACACATCCCTGAAAGTTTCATTTCCTTAACCTAATCCCTTTCCAAGATAGCTAAACTAGAATTTTGCAAAATTCCCTTTGAAATAAATTATTGAATCTAGGTAAAAGTTTAGTTTCATCACAAGCTGTCTAAACTGGAAACTATGCTGCAAAGCAGGATAGACTATGCTGCAAAGCAGGATAGGTTTCATATTGTAGTACTTAGAAATGCTAATTCTAGGAGTGCATCCATTTCTGGTTGACCCCCCTCCTCTATGGGGTAAGCTAAAAATGCATAAAGTGGGCTTGATTATAGATAACATTACCTAGAGAGTGAAACATATTAGTCCATGAGCCCTGTGGGCAGTGGGATGAGGTCTGTATTCTATACTTAGGCTATTTAAGAAACCCTTTTTGAGGTTGTTTTTATTTTAGTTTTAGTTTTATCACTCTTTGTTGAATAAATATAGAATACAGACCATGCCCTGCTGCCTGCAGGGCTCATGGACTAATCTGTTTTATTCTATAGGTAGGAAAGTTAGCTGTAAGCAAGCTTACTTTACACATTTTTAGTTTTCCCCAAGAAAGAGGAGGGTCAACAAGAAATGGATATGCTTCTCTAATAATGACAAAGAAACAATATGTAATCATTAGAATCTTGCTAAATGCAGTAATATGCACTTTAGACAACTTGTGATGAAACTAAATATTTACCTGAATCTGGGTAAAATTCTAGTTAGCCTAATTGACTTCTTGCTATCTTGGAAAGGGTTTAGTTTAGGAAAATGAAAATTTTAGGGATGGGTATACAGGCTAAAGAATGTCCTGAGAAGGTATTTTAAAGTACCCCCCTCTATTCCTTCTCCCTCTGGAGGGTCCTGAAATTTGTCTACATGACAGGTCTATACCTATTGAAATTTTGACAGAACAAAATTTTACCTTAATTTTCAGTTACTAGTTGCTTTTTCTCTGCATTTAGTTCTGAAAATGCAATTCCTGTTATTTGAGTAGAATTTTGAGCCATATCAATATTTTTTTTCAAAATTCAGGAAATGTATTTGCACATCTTTAAAACCTTATAAAATGGAATTGAGTGAAGTTATGAAGCTGAAAACAATTTTGTTGTACTTCAATTAAGCAGAAGATCTATTTTGCAAGGTTTTACTTTTATAACACATATATTTTTAGAGGTCAACAAAGGTCAGGGCCCTCTAGAGGGAGAAGGAGCGGAGGTAGTTGCTTCAATATACCTTCCCAGGACATAGGACCTAATTTAGTCTGTAGATTCATCCCTGAAAGTTTCATTTTCCTAACCTAAACCCTTTCAGAGATAGCAAGAAGTCAATTAACTAGAATTTTACCCTGAATCTGTATGGAGAATTAAAAAGACATCAATTATAACATTCACTAGATGCTTCTTTTGTGTTCACTAAATTATAGACTAGGCCTATAGAAAACTAAAAGTTTGCAAAAAAAAGCAGCATCAAGTAGTATGTTCACCTTGTTTCTGTCATTAATGGAATCATGTGTGCATTCATTAAGGCCCCTCATCTACAATTTTACCAAAATAGGAGCATTCAACCAAACTTACCTAGTAAAAGAAGAGTACCTAAATAAGTACAGATAAGCATGCTGTAAGAAGCGTTAATGTATGGGGCTTGTAAAATTAGTCAATTGATATGTCGTCTACTGGCTTTTCATTTATTGTATGAAAATGATCCTCGTAGTCAGAAACTGAATTGGCATGCTTTCTTTGAGATGCCTTCCCCATTAAAGATAAAAGCAATTCCTAGTGAATATTTTCTATATAAGTAGTATATGAATACAATAAATCTGTTGCCAAAAATATTCCTGGATAAATATAGATAGCGTTTTGAAAACTAGAAGAAAGCGATGATGGTGCTTTTCTGGATTGATGCCATTTTAAATAAAGACGATAGTTAGTAAAGGAATATATATATTATTAGTTAATAAATAGTTAATAAAGGCGATTTTAAATAAATTAAACTTAGTGCCTTTTAAATAAAGGCACTAAGTTTCCACAAGAAAAAGGATAAAGCGAATGATGCAATAAGTATATTTTGAAGACAGTGAAAGGTAGAAGACAACTAATTGTATATTTCGGCAATATGTCTCTAGCCGTTCTCAGAAAAACAAAAAAAATGGAATGGAGATAAAACTCAACTTCCAATAAGTAAAATAGAATATTAATATTAAAATTGTTAATAATATAGATTGATGCCATTTTAAATAAAGACGATACCATACTAACTTTCCAAAAAAAGAATAAAGTGAATGATGCAATGATGATATTTTGAAAACAGTGAATGGTAGAAGACAATTAATCGTGTATTTTGGCAATTTGTCTCTTCCCGTTCTCAGAAAAACAAAAAAAATAAATGGAGATAAAACACAACCTCCTATAAGTAAAAGAGAAAATTAGCATTAAAATTGTTCAATACAGTAATACAAATTGTAATACAGTTTAATACAGTAAACAATAAAATTGTTTTATATTGTTTAATATTGTTTAATTAAAATTGTTAATAATACAGTCCTCATTGTATGTGGTTAGTTGTTAGGTGAAATAAAAAGTCTCTGATGTCATCATTCCCATAATTCCAATTGGTAATATATTATCCATGTAATGTCCCAACTTGGCAGTAAGTGTGTATCAAACTATGTGAAAACTTGCAAATTACTCTAGAAAGTCAAAATAAAAGTAAAACATATATCTTAAACGTGTTTTAGAGAAAGATCACAAGTTAAGAAGCAGTTAAGTCTTTTTTAAATCCAAACATCATCCAATAGTTACAAGAGGCGTCTAAATATTTTCTCAAAGCCTAACATCTAAGTTGAATTAGATGTTATTAGACATATACTTTTTGTAAACAGTTATCCTAGTCTTCCGTTAATAATGCAACTGGTCAAAGTTGAAGAGGGCATTCCTTTAAAATCAATCATTCCTTATCAGAAAATACTTCTAATAAACGAACAAATCTAATTTACTTTCCCTGCCTACCAGAAATTACAATAAAGTTACAACTATTCATTTTGGTATTCAGACAATCCCAATTAATTTTGTCATAACATACTGGCTTTGACTTAATTTTTTGCATTTGGTTGAACTTAACTCAAGGAACTTTGGCTGATTTTGCGACAAAAATTCCCAAAGCAGTAGTTTTGCTACGGAACACGGTAGCTTACTACAAAAAAGGCTCAGAAGAACAATATCATCGATTTGTGTGTTGCTACGAATTATACTTTTGATTTGCTTTGCTGAAGTTATTGATAGAACTATTAGGTGGATTTCCCTTTGTACACCATTCTTTAATATGTTCGTTTTTGGTTTGACTTCATTGTTTGGCTCCATTTCTTCTCATTCAGAATTTAAAATCACTCTTCAGTTTTCTTATAAGAACTTTTTTTGGGACTACATTTATATTTCATTCTCTTCGTTTTTTCAATTGTTCTAGTTTCATTGGAGGATAATTGCCAGAACATGAGTAAATAATTTGTCAGCCTTCTTGCTCAAGAACTAAAATATTGGATTGTAATTTATATTTATAAGGCAAAATTAAAATATTTATTCAAAATATTCCATTGCCCGTAGATTTGTGCAATATTTTTGTAAATCATTCTTTGTCTAAGATTTTCCTATCACTATAAGGGATGTTTACCAATTTGGACTTAAAGTTGGCATTATTTTTCGTAATCTATAGAGTTGAAGTTGAAGCCATCCTTGACTTCCATTTTGTCGTCAATGTTGAATGCAGGAATATCTGAATTTATAAACGTTTTTTTTTGTTTTTTTTTAGTCGCGTTCTACTTTGTTAGACTGTTGACGTTTTTGAATAAATATATATCTAGGGCATTGAATAATGTCTTCAAATTAACTTCAGAGGTAACCAAAATTCTGTTTTAAAATATATTGTCTTCGTTAAGGCTTCTTTTGGCTTTGCTGACATCACCATTAATTTCCAAGCCGATACGGAAAAAAGTAATTGCATGTCAAGCTGCATAAAAAAATATTGCATGTCAAGCTGCAAAAGTAAGCTGCATAAGAAAAAAATAATAAAATTGCATGTCAAGCTACAAAAGTAAGCTGCATAAAAAAAGAGCCAATCCATTTTCAAGGGCTATAATGAGAAAACGGTCGAGATGGCTAGGATACGTTCTGCGAATGAAGGGCAGATTTCCCAAGGTCGTTCTTTGGTGGACGATCGTATAAGGCCAAACAAAAAGTAGGTTTTCCCCAAATGGGGGGGAGGGTGTCCTAAGGAAACATTTAAAGGAAACTAGACCTACGTTGCCTGAGCAACGTGAAGTGTTGCGACATTCCGGCTTCGCCGAATAAAGTGTTGCGAGAGCAACACTTTGGTCTTGTTTCTTTGCTATCGGTTAAACGATGAAGTTGTCAGCCTATCGAAGCTTTTAAAACGTTATATTCAAAGAAGAACGCGATCAGTGATTACATGATCAAAGGCTATTCCTCAGCGTTGAAAAAAATAACAATAACAAAAGAATATCGAAAGAAGGGACTAAATTGACTTTGCAGCCAGTTGAACTTTATCCTTTTTAATCGTAGACATCGAGACGGATCAAGACTTGGAACAATATCTTTTATAATCTAGTTGGTATTTTAAAGCTCTCCGTAACTTTTCAGGATCAAAATACCATAGATGACATTCTATTAGTTATTAAGAAACTGCCTCGATGTTTTACGTTATCGTTTGTACCTGTTGCGTAAACACTTAATTCTAGGTTACAGTGAGTATGGGTAGGCTACACCAACTAGCAAAAGTTACAAGCCCCTCTTCACTAAAGATGATTGCAGTCTAACAGACGATTATTACTTACAAGTCGCCTGCATGTCTTACCACTGGAACCAACTCGGTCTTATCATCAAATACACTGGAAACAAATAATAGGTACACCAAATAGTAAAATTTGCAAACCCCTCACTGCCGAAGATGATTATGAGCTAACAGCTGACCTTTCCTTACAAGTCCCCTACTTGTCTCACAATTGGTATCGGCTTATTTTTGGTTTCAGTGTGTACCCTACTACTGAAGTTGTCAACCCCTTGAAACTTTCAAACTAGTATATCTCAGAAAGGAATTTTTTTTTATCAAAAACGAATGAGATATACTTTGATCAGCTCATCAAGAGCTATTGATTGCCGTTGAAAAAAAAGTTCTATCTGTCTTAGTTCAAAAGTTGATTTTTTTTGCCGTAGGCCAATTTTCTAACGTCACCACTTAGAAAGGAGCAAAGGATAAGCTCCAATTTCTTTAGCAATGACAGAACTTTTAAAGTTTAAGAGGTACATCTGATAACACTTCTCTACCTCAATCCCAAGTCCGAAAAAACAAATGATAAACCCAGCCAAAATCACGGCAGCACTTTCGGACCCGTGAGAAAATACCACTTTTTTGCTTCTGTAAATTTTTCTATTTATCACTCAAAGAAGATATATTGGCTGTGGGTCCGGGTAACAGCCGCATATATTTAACACTTATAAATTTTAGTCCATCTTCAATTTGAAAGTGGTGCCTGCCTGCTTGCCTGCTAGAACGGAGCTTTCCACTCAAAAGCAGAAACAGGGTTTGATGAAGCCAGAGCTTGGCTGCACAACTTCAGATACTCCTCTCTGACATAGACGCCATAACTCCACTTCACTTCCCACACCATAGGCTCTGGCTCGTGGATAAGCAAAAGCCATCGTTTTTGGCCCCAGGCAAGAGTTCTGCGGAGCTTTCCAAAATATAATGCCTTCTTCATCATTCCGGCCTGAAGTCCACACTTTCCTTAAAAACCCCACAGGTTTGACCCTTACCAATTTTCAGGAATAAGCCAACATCGGCGGCATACGAAAAAAAAAAAAAAACAGGACAAAACCAAAGTGTTCCTCTCGCAACACAATTGGAACTTTTTGGAAGAGTGTAAATAGGGAGGCTTTGAAGATATTGGAGGAGGAGGAGTTTTCGTAACAATCTTATCTTCAGGCAAGTTCCTGCTGCAGTTAGTTGAAAATAATAGTGTTAGTAGGTATCTTTTCCCTAGAACGGCCAGTGACTAAAGACTTTAGGCCTAAGTCAGGCAGCTTGAATCGATACAAGCAAATTTGTTCCAAATTTTCATTCTCGTTGAAGTCTTCCAGACCCTGTCTGAATACCATAGAAGGGTCAAGCAATATTAGTTGAAATAAATTTTGAGCGCAAGTGTTGACGTCAGGAATCAATGCAACAAGTCCCTTTGCCCCTAAGACTTTCAATTAAAAGCTCCAAGCCGAAAAAACAATAACTGAGGCCCGAATTTTAGCGTTGCCCGCGCCTTCAAAGATCATCAGAAAGATAACTAGTTTTCTTCAAGCCTGGGTCTTCCCCTTGGCCTAAGACTTACGAAAAAAGTTTAAAGCCATTTGGAGAAAAAAAAAGACCTTTTAGGGCTCCATTTCCATATGAATTTTAATATTTGATCTCTCTTTTTTTAAACTCGATTGTCTCTCTTTCGAAAAACATTGCAATATTTTCAAAGGACTTGACTCAGCAAATATATTTGTATTAATTATGGCTCCCTTGCCCGTAAATATATGAATGTAAGTTCCAAACCAATGGAAAAAAGAGCCCTTCTCTGGGCTTATTTTTAGTCAAACTAGAATTAGTTTTCAGGTTTTTTTTTTTTTTTTTTGCGGAGTGGAATCTCCTTGACCGAAAAGCTGATCAGTGTGAGTTACAAATGAGTCCCCAAAAATATTTTGGACGCTTTTGGGCTTTATTTAAGGGGATCCTTTGTCCCAACCTAAATGTATTTCAACATAAGGGCTTCATTGTCCCAAAAATTTACGAAAGCAAGCTTAAGCCCATTAGGAATCAAATTCGACTGGCCCTTCTTTCAGACCTTACAGTGAGCTTAATCTCCTTACAAAAATGCAACGTCTTCTTGGTCAAAAGAGGGACGCCTGGCACTCTCAAGCTGATCTTAAAATAATTCTTAAAATCAAATTATCAGTACCAAATTCTTTACTGGTTTTTCTCTGTCCCAAAGTACCTAAGAATATGTGGTAAAAGCCATTTTTCAGCCTTTTTTTTAGGGATAGGCCCCCAATCGTTTTTTGTGTGTATTAAGGTCCTTTTAGCCTTTATTTTAGTTCCATTTTCATGGAAACCAATATTTAGTAAGCATTCTTTTCCTTGAACCGAGGATTTATAGAAACTACTAGCCAATCAGGCAAAAAAATTTTCACTGCTTTGCTTTTGGGTGTTCTCGTCCTAATCTTTTTTTTCACCTTAAAGTCACTTAGCAAAGAAGTTATGGTTTTAATTTACACTATTGGGAGTTCGTGCACCAATATTTTTTTTTGCTCATTAAAGTTACTTAGCAAGCTTATGGTTGTATTTTTCAAATCAACCGAAGCCAATTATTTGTTAGTCCTTTATCCGTTCTTTTAGAACTCTTCTACTTCCACGAAAATGGAAGATTTTCAAAATTAGTCAAGTAAGCTACCCCTGAGTGTTTCTAGCAGATCAGGATTTGCACATCTCCTAAGTAAACTCTGACAACAGAAAATATCGTAAGAGGAGCTCTATATCAGCTTGATATAGCTCCAGACCTTTTAATATTAGCCTCCATTGCTCTATCAAGTTCAAAAATTGCACACACAAAAATCTGACAGGATGTTGTTTATTTGACATAAACGAAAACAATAAGACGCCAATGGAGAGTCCTGAAAATCACATAGAGCAATAAATTAAAAAAAAAAGAAATCGTTAAAACCTATTTCTAAACAATGGACATTTGAAACAACGTAAACTTTTGCATCTCGGCTACATGGGTCATCACTTATATCTTTGGAGATGAGATAGGCTATCCAATAATTATTTACGGTATGTAATAGGTTAAGTAATTTCTTCAACTACGATTCCAGAATATCAAGCCAGTTTCCACCCAAAAAGATCAACGATTGATCAGGTATTTACAACCTGTCTGATTGTAGAAGATATCTTGAACTTGGTAGTAGTATTTTCCACTTTTTCATTGACTTTATGAAGGCTTTCTATGACATATGGAGAGAAGATACATGGCACATTATTTTCAACTTTGGTATACTATAAAACTTAGTAACATTGATCAGAGATATATACTCAAAGTTCAGAATCTGCGTCATGACGGGAGAGGACCTTTCCGATAGCTTTAAATATCAACTGGTGTGCTGCAAGGCTGCTTACTTTCATCGGATCTGCCTAACCTGTTCCTTACCGCAGTCCTTTCACTCCGTGAAAACTCATCAGGTTTTTTCATCGAGGGAATATTGATTGATAAATTAACTTATACAGACGAAATAGACCAAATAAATGAGAACCTTGGGGATCTTCAGTCCTAGGCCGATAACATCGAGGCAACCACCATCCGCTTTTGAATGACTGTTAATTCCTCTAAGACGAAAGCCGTGCTCTTTTCAAGAAAGTCGGAAAACAAAGAAAGATTAAGCCACCAGCTCGATGGTGACAACATAGAATGGGTCGAAGATTTCACCTTCATTGGTAGCCTTGTAACGTCCGATAACAAACACTCGAAAGAAATTACCAGGTGCATAGCGCTTGCCAACGCTAGCTTTAAAATCTTGATGCCGATCTGGAGGGACAAGAATTCACCAACACTGCTAAAAACATGCTGATTATGCCCATTGCTATTTATGCTTGGGAATCATGGGCCCTCAAAACAGATGACCAATATCGCTTAGCCGCATTCGAAACAAATTCATTTCACCGTAGTGGGCATTACTACCTGGACAGGATCTCTAATATTATGCTGTTTGAAAGCCTCAAGATCAAACACCCCCTTCAACGACTTAGGTGGCAAGCCAAATCCAGTGTACGGGATATTCCCGTTTTCCGGTAACAGTCTTCCAGGGTCATGTGCGTGGTTCTTGACTCAGAGGTCGGCCCCAAAAGAGATCGAAACACAACTTCTATACAATCAACCTGCCACAAATTCTATGCCTAACTAAAAATAGATGTTCATACAGACACCACACCATCAACATAGTGAATGAATGGAATAGAATATAAATATTCACTACAATAGCCGGAGCTAGCATTAGCGTGTCATGACAAAAATAATTTATACCTTCAAAAACACTCACAGGAAAATTTAAACAAACATTACATTGATCAAAAACATATTAATCAAACATTAAATATTAGTCGCGTCAATATTATTAAAATGACGGGTAAAATATGGAACAAATGTTTGCGATATATCTCAGTACTATAGGCTGAGCAAGTCAGTAACTGTGGACAATTCTTTTTTATTTGTCGGTGTCTAGTAACTGGTCCTTCAGTTGGGGGGTTCTCAAGGTTGGGTAGTAGACGACAATGAGTTGGGGAATTCAAACAATTTAGTCCAAATCTATATGTTAAGCCATGTCTACGACTATCAAGTGAGTCCAAATTGAGTTGTTTCAGTGCATCCTCGTAAGTTGAGTAGTTTTGTCCAAGTATAATTTTTACAGCTCTTTTTTGTATCGTCTCAAGTCTATCTGTTTGATCTTTTGTCAATCCCGGATGCCAAGCAGGGCATGCGTACTCAAGAGAAGGTCTAACATAACTGCAGTATACAGACTTTAAAACTACAGTTGGTGTACCAAATCTTTTTAGGTTGGAAAATGAATGTAAAAGCGATGCACCTTTTTTAGTCAGATAATCAACGTGCGAATTCCATCTTAAATCGTCGTCCAAAAGTATCCCAAGTATTTTAACATTTTTCTTTGTTGGCAGTATGGAAATATGAGAAGAGTGGTTGTTACCCTTTAGGAAGGAAAACGTCATATAAGAGCTCTTAGTTTCACTGACCGTCAGTTTTACCTTTTCTAATTCAGCTTTTAGATCATGATAGATTTCGATTAAGTCAGACTCTTCAGTAGTTGGTCGCAGTGATAAAACAGTGAGGGCTTAGTCGCAGTGATAAAACAGTTAAATCATCAGCAAATTTGAAACGCTCACGAATCGTTGTTAAAATACGGTTAAAAACAATAAGAAAAGAAAGCGGGCCTAATTTAGTCCCTTGTGGCGAACCACAAAAAATATTTACAAATTCAGATGGCTCATGATCAGGGAGTTGGACACACTGAGATCTTTCAAAAAGAAAACTAGCGAGCATTCTTACAACAAATGGACGGGCACCCATAGCCTTTGCTTCTTCCACAACTACATTATGACCAAGACTATCAAAAGCCTTAACTATGTCTGCAAATAATGAATCAACAACGGCCACGTTGTTTTCTAAGTGCTTAAGGATAGTATCCAAAAATACAACCAAATAATGAATAGTACTATGCCTGGATATAAATCCAAATTGTTGGGGATCAATATTATCATTTATGTCCTCAAATAAACAATCAAAAATAAAACTTTCAAATACTTTTGAGAGAGCTGGTGTTTTTGAAATCGGCCTCATATCGGTAATATCTTTAGGTGCCTTGCATTTGGGGATTGGCGTTACATACGCCTGTTTAAAAATACATGGGAAAACACCAACAATAAAACATTGGTTAAAAATTGCTGAAGGAGTAAATAAAAGATCAGCACACTCAATAATCAATTTAATCGGTATCTCACTAGGATAACTAGATTTACGATGAAGAGGCCCCAAAACAACTTTCAAAGATGAAGGGACTTTAGTCGAGTAAGTCATTCACTAAAAATTTCAACTCTTTTGAAAGGAAATCCTTATGCGGGTTACAACGACCACTTTCGTACAAACTAATAGGGAGTAAGATGTTAGAGGCACTTCCCTTTTTTGCTAGGGTAACAATAGTGCGCTCATAACTTATTAGACTCCTATACTGAAACTACCATATCATCTGCACTGAAAATGTATTCCAAGAATAAAAAAAGCTATAAAAACGTAAATAGGAAGAGGGCCACCATGTCAAGCAGTTTTTGTGTTGAGCTGAAAACATAAGCTGTCTACAGTGAATTAATTGGGTCTTGATGTTCCGCCGTCTCTGACATCTAATTTCAGAATGACTATGGAAACCCAAACTCATATATCGCTTTCATTCATTCGTTGAAGAAAGCATGAAATAAATCCCAGACTTTAATTTAGAACATTCAAACAAAATGATATTGAAATGGTTATCTTAATAGAAACTTCGCTATGGATCTGAGTTTACCAAAAACTGAGCATTCAGAACTTGACGTATCAACAGAATCTTCAGTCAAAGGTAAAAACAGAGTAAACCTTTTTCCTTCTGTATGCCTAAAAGGAGACCAGCCTGTAGCTACTAATGTTCAGATTGATTTGGCAAAATACAAAATTTAATTGGATAAAATTCTAGATGGGAAGTTTTTCCTGTCTTTGAAAATAAGACAATCAATCTCAGGTCACTGTTCAGGCCTGGGCTAGACTGTCAGATTCATCTTTATTAGGAATTCCATTGAATTCTTTTGCTCCTGGAATAATGATTTCATTTTTTATATAGGTAAAATTCAAGCTAATTGACTTCTTGCTATCTCAGAAAGGGTTTAGGTTAGGAAAATTAAACTTTCAGGGATGAATCTACAGACTAAAGTATGTCCTGGGAAGGTATTTTGAAGCAACTTGCCTACCTCCACTCCTTATCCCTCTATAGGGCCCTGACCTATGACTACCTTTAAAAATATGTGTGTTGTAAAACTGAAACCTTGTAAAATAGATCTTCTGCTTAATTGAAGTACAACAAAATTGTTTTCAGCTTCATAACTTTGCTCAATTCCATTTTATAAGGTTTTAAAGATATACAAATACATTTCCTAGATTTAGAAAGAAAAACCATTGATATGGCTCAAAATTCTACTCAAATAACAGGAATTGCATTTTCAGAACTAAAGGCAGAGAAAAAGCAATTTGTAACTGAAAATTAAGGTAAAATGTTGTTTTGTCTAAATTTCAATAGGTATAGACTTGTCATGTAGGCAAATTTCAGGGTCCTGTAGAGGGAGAAGGAGTAGAGGTGGTTACTTTAAATACCTTCCCAGGACATAGGGTACTTCACCCTGTAGACCCATCCCCGAAAGTTTCATTTTCCTAACCTAAACCCTCTCCAAGATAGCAAGAAGTCAATTAACTTAAATTTTACCTTTTATATAATCTAATTAGGCTATTTTTATTTATAAAATTAGATTAGCCCACTTGCCACTTGCATATATATATATATATATATATATATATATATATATATATATATATATATATATATATATATATATATATATATATATATATATATATATATATATATATATATATATATATATATATATATATATATATATATATATATATATATATATATATATATATATATATATATATATAACTGGCTACATACAAAAGTGGTCAGTTAATTTGTAGAATATTCTATTTTTTACCTGAAAAAAAAAAACAAAAACAAAGTGAATATAGACTGCTATTTGATGCCTTTTTGCACTTTTTTATGTTAATTTGCTCCTTGGAACAAAATAAGGTCAAATTTTGAATATATTTGGCTGCTTTGTTGAAATGGTGATTAGAACACTTTAAACGAAATGTAAAATAAGAACATTAATGGCCCAGGGTCACATCTTCCAACTAGGAGAGTACTAGGCTTGATGCAATTTAAGCCCAATTGGTGACAACACATACAGTTAGGTATGCTCAAGGGGAACTTCTGTGGTTTAGAGTAAACACTGCTGTGCAATATCAATTTCTTATAGAGTATGCAAGCTGGTTGGGTATGAAAAGCAGCATCAGCATCCTAGCCCAATTCTTTAACAAATATACTAATCTTTCTTTTTGCAAATACAATTTAAAGCCCTCAAATGAAAGTTAGTGACAATTAACCTAATTTCTTTTACTACTTGACCAGGAAAGTGGAAATAGAATTAGTAGGCTACCATTAAAATCCTTATTTTATACTCCTTTTTAATATGAGTAGTCCTAAACAATTTACTCCTCTTTTGTTTATCAAGATTGATCAAATATCCTTAGTTAAAATAGACATGCTATTTAACTAAGAATATGTTCTTCACTTGGGAAAACCACCCTGTCTAAGATATTTCAATGGAATTTATGGGTCTCAATTAAGAAGTCCAACTCTCCAGATGGAAAACACTATAAAATTTTGAAAACTATATATATATAAAAAAAAAAAAAACCTATGTATACTATCCCTTAATGCATATAAATAAAGCTTTACCTCCACCTTCTAATAAACAGATCTGTAGCCAAATGAATTTTCCATAGGCCAACACTTTCTTTAGGGTAAAGGTACCAATGTTATGACAGTTTTTGAAAAAAAAAACAGACAAACACTTTTTTCTACTCCAGAAGGCTTAATTTAAAGACTTTTCTTTTGAAAAGGGTTTCAATATGTAGGAAAAAGTCTATGAATCTAAATGATTGATTTGAAGTTTTATCTGAAAAGGGTACAAAACTCAAATTTTCTTAAATTAGAGCCTGCCATGCAAACAGTAGGGTACATTGTTACCCTACATTGTTTAGTATGTACCTCAATGACTGTTGAAAAAAGCCTAAATAATCTTCTGATGCTATATGCTGATGAGTGTAAGCTACTAGAGCTAGCTAGAAGTAATGAAGAACCTTCAGCTGTTCAGGAAGATATTAACATGCTTTCAAGATGGACTGAAGACTGGGGCCTGCAGTTCAATGCATCTAAATGTAAAGTTCTTTGTCTTGGCCAGAAAAACCCCAACCAATCATATACCTTTGGGACCAACTTGAAGTGGTAACCAAAGAAAAAGATTTAAATGTTACTATTGACAAGGAGCTTAAATTCCATAGTCATACAGGATAGCCATAGAAATAAGAGATGATTGGGATTTTTGGTGTGACTCATTACCTTAAATCACAGCTTGGAGCAATATAAGGATTATCCATCCTTGTGATGCTCTATGAGAAATAGAATTCATTTGGTGTAGATTGTGGCTGTTAGATTAGACTCTTGTGGAGGACTCTGCAGCTTCCCAATTGTAAAGGAATTCCTGGCAGAGCCATTCCCTATCAAGGTGGGACTTGAACATGTCAGTTGAAGTAGGGACCTCTGAAAGGCATTAGTCTGCCCTCATTTACAGTTTGGTATGATTTTGGCACATCCTTAGTATAAAATGGATGCTAAAGTACTTGAGAATGCTCAGTACTGAGCCACCAAGCTTTTACCAAACCTGCAAGGAAAAACTTCTAAAGATTATCTTAAAATCCTAAGACACCCTAAGCTGGTATAGAGAAAAAAGATAAGGGGGTGTCATAATGACTTGCAAGTTGCTTGAACACTCAAATTTAAGCTCAGTTTTTCCATCATCCCTCTACAGTTCCACCAGGGGACATGGCCAAAAACTTCAGGTACCCACAGGCTAGCAATGTGTTAAGCAGAACTTCTGTGCCGTTTGCTCTATGTCACTATGGAATAGTCTATCAGATTCCACTGTTCAATCCAAGATTGCTGAATTATGCAAGAAGAGTGTTGGTCAGAATTGGACAAATTCCAATTTCAAGAAATTCCAATTCCATGAATAGGGATGCTACAAAACCTTGATGAAGTTCACACCCCCAGCAAGAGTCTTTACAGGAGGTTCAACACCACCATATCTTGCTGCTCAATGCAAATTAAGGTAATTTTAAGATAAATGAATTGAGTTGAGTAAGTTCAATATACAGTTTCAAATAGACTTGAATCACATGGTTTAAATTTCTTGCAACTACCTAAACCAAATGGTCTAAACAAGTCTGCTACTGTCATTATTTCCATTGTCTCTTATTTGCTGAATAACCCTTTAAACTGAAAGGAAGCATTTGACAAAATTATTGGGCATCAGTATACATCTAGCTTGCAGCCACTGCATGACAAGTGGATAGTGAGTATAAAAAAATCATAATGTGACTAAACTCTGTTCATTCATTTTAATAACCTTTATCAAAATCTCAGCCAAAACTGTCACAAATTTTTTTGTGGGGTCACAAAAGGAATTTCTCTTGATTTTGATACTTTGGAGTTTGTCATGGATCCCATTATGTGCAACGCAACTAGAATTGGAAGTTCTACACCCATTTAGATTGAAAATGATAATCTGAGTGCAAAAGCTTGCATACTCAAGGAGGGGCTCAAATTGGGCTCTGAATGTATTTGAGTTCCTTATTTGATTGAAATCCACCAGGTCTCTCAGTCCTATGAAGTCAGCTTGCAGATTGCAGCAAATGGTATATCTCTTTTGGCTGTAAGTACCATGTTTTGCAGAGTGTCTGGTCTAGCAAGAAATGATGAATATATCATTCTGTATAGTTTTGCTGAATATAAACAGGACAAAAAGTAAGGCCTCCTAATTGATGAGCTAATTAGTAATTATGACATTGTTTGCCTACAAGAACACCTTCTTACCACTATCAGTATGAATCTCTTACAGCAAAGTTTGCATAATTTTTTCTTTTGTACTAACACTCAATCATTTTTGGCAGTCCTACATGTTTTGTACATAAAATACTAATTGGCCTACAGCAAATTACATTCACTATGATGATTGAGTTATACATGGTGTGGAGATAGTGTCATTGTTAACTCTTATCTTCCACATAACTCAAAGAGAGGGCAGTAACTGAATAGTTCTGCTAAAGCCTGCTCAGCCCCTGGCTCACAAGTGATGTTGATTTGTGATAAATCCCTCAATAATATCATTGTTGATGACCTCAATACAAATATCCATTGCAACTACTACAACAAAATGTCTTCTTGATTATTTGACTGCTTTTAAGATTGTAAAAGTAAGACTGTGAATGTAGCTATATCTACAATTCTGGTATTATTTCTGATTTACCCTAACCTTAAATTACCTTCAATTGTTTGTCCAGCAAGATAAATTAAGCTAATCTTGCTGGTGGTTTAACTTGACTATGGTTTGGTATCCCAGGTTAGCCTGTACTCTGTGTTTGCCCAGGCATGATTAACTCTTTTCTTGAATGCATCCATGGTTTGGGGCTGGAGGGTGGCTTTGGAGAGGCTGTTCTGGTGAGAGATACCATGTGCAGAGAAGTGCTGATGCTCATGTTGATGGCAATGGGAGACTAGTGGCTTCTTTGTGTGACCTCTTGTTGTACTTGTGAGAGATTAGGAGAATTCTTCACCCAAGAGGTTGTTTTCCAAGCAATTTGCAAGTAGTGATTGTGTATCCTCTTCCTTTGGTAGACTAGGGCAAGGAGTTAGAGGGACATAAGGTGCTCCTCAAATGGCTGGTATGAGCTTGGCTGTTTGTATTGTATTTTGATACCAATAGTTACATCAAAAGATTTGCATTTCAATGCTAATTTTAAATATATAATTTTCATCAAGATTAGTCTTACCCATCAAAAGTTACAAGCCTGAGAAAATTTGCCTCATTTTAGAAAATTGGGGGAAATACCCCCTTAAAAGTCATGCAATCTTAGCGAAAACCACACCATCAGATTCAGCGTATCAGAGAACCTTACTGTAGAAGTTTTAAGCCCCTATCTACAAAAATGTGGAATTTTGCATTTTTTGCCAGAAGACAAATCACAGATTTGTGTTTATTTGTTTTTTTTTGTTTTTTTTTTCCAGGGGTGATTGTATTGACTCAGTGTTCCTAGAATGTTGCAAAAGGGCTCATTCTAACAGAAATTAAAAGTTCTAGTGCCCTTTTTAAGTGACCATAAAAATTGGAGGGCCCCTTCCCACGCTCATTTTTCCCCAAAGTCACCAGATCAAAATTCTGAGATAGCCATTTTATTCGCCATAGTCGAAAACCCTAATAACTATGTCTTTGGGGATGACTTACTCCCCTGCAGTCCCTGTGGGAGGGGCTATAAGTTACAAACTTTGACCTGTGTTTACATGTAGTAATGGTTACTGGGAAGTGTACAGACGTTTTAAGGGGGATTTTTTGGTTTTTGGGGGAGTTGAGGGGGGAGGGTTATGTGGAAGGATCTTTCAATAGAGGAAATTCTCATGGGGTAAGAGGCTTTCAATGGAGGGGGTGCAGGATTTTCTAGTATTATTTAAAAAACAATGAAAAAATAAATATAAAAAGTTTTTTCTACTGAAAGTGATCAGCAGCATTAAAACTTAAAACAAACAGAAATTATTACGCATATGAGGGGTTTACCTCCTTGTAATACCTCACTCTTTGCACTAAAGTATTTTTAGTAATTTTAACTATATATTCTATGGCTTTTGTGATTCAGGGGTCATTCTTAAGGAATTGGGACAAAATTTATTCTTTAATGTAAAGAGCAAGGTATCAACAAGGGGTGAGCCCCCTCATATACGCAATAAAAATATATGAATATAGAAGTTTGCTACGTAATTTAATTCATAAGTTATGAGTATTTTTTACTTATGAAAACATTCATAATAAGTTATAAGTTATAGTTGCATTTTTAAGTAATCAAAAAATTAGATGGGAACTAGGCCTCCTCCCTTGCTCCTTTTTCTCAAAATCTTCCAATTAAAACTGAAAAAGCCATTTAGCCCAAAAAATTAATATGCAAATTTCGTTTTAATTATTTATGTGTGGAGAGCCAAGATCAAAACATGCATCAATTCAAAAACGTCCAGAAATTAAACAAAAAAAAAGTTTTTTTAAATGAAAGTAAGGAGCAACATTAAAACTTAAAACAAACAGAAATTACTCCATATATGAAAGGAGCTTTTCCTCCTCAACGCCCTGCTCTTTACACTAATGCTTTTTACTGTTTTAAAATGTAGAGTTAAAAGAAAGAGTCAAACTTTAGCGTAAAGAGCGGGCGTTGAGGAGGAAAAGCTCCTTTCATATATGGAGTAATTTCTGTTCTTTTTAAGTTTTAATGTTGCTCCGTACTTTCATTTAAAAAAAATAGTTTTTTTTTGGTTAATTTTATACTGAAAGATGCCTGAGTCATTACAAATTCCAGGTGTGGATATACAATAGCTTTGTACAGCATCTTGACCACACATGGCTTCCTGGTGGTAAACATTCGTTTTATGAGTCTATGTTTGTTTTAGCAACTTGAGCTTGTGTGTGGCTGTGGAACTTGAATTCATCATTGACAGTAACCTGCAGATTTCTCACTTACAGCCTTCTTTTCACTTATAGACTCAAGTAAGTCATCTCCAATATGGTAAGGTTGTCAAGGGTTGTTGTGTCCAAGATGCAGGACTATGCATTTGATGCATTGAATTGCAGACCCCACTCAGATGAATATCTAGATAGATAGTTTATCTATCTATCTATCTATCTGATTGGGACAAATCAGTTTGGGTTTCAGAAGAGCTTCAGTTGTCACCATGTCCAGTGGGTTCTGTCTTTTCTTGTCCAAGTTTCAAAAGGAGGTGATGGCCTATATATATATATATATATATATATATATATATATATATATATATATATATATATATATATATATATATATATATATATATATATATATATATATATATATATATATATATATATACTAGCTGTTGGGGTGGCGCTTCGCGCCACCCCAACACCTAGTTGGTGGGGGCGCTTCGCGCCCCCCCAAGCCCCCCCGCGCGCGTAAGTCGTTACGCGCCATAATAGTTACGCGCCATTGTAGTTGTGTCCCTATGTCCCACCTGTGAATATAGATAGATAGATATATATATATATATATATATGGTTTTAACTACGTAAAACTTGCGAATATACAACATTCTTTGCTGTCCCATTGTCTTTGCATATAAATAGATTGTCAGGTTTACCGACTCTTGAACATGCAACATATAATGGTCCATGGGAAAATAATCTGTATTCAGATCTATACCTCATGATTCTAATGATTGCCCTTGAGCTTTGTTGATGGTGATTGCTAATCGACCATTCCCTGTCCCGGTGTCCCGGTCGTCATTTACATCCCCCTGTTTCCCCCGGTGTCCCCGTTGTAGTTGTGTCCCTGTGTCCCGGTCGTCATTTATATTCCCTGTGTCCCGGTCGTCATTTGTATCCCGGTGTCCCGGTCTGTATATACATTCGTTTTTTAGTTTTGTTTTTCTCCTTTATTTTTTTCCTTTTTTTTTCTTTTTTAGCTTATTTAGATTTTTAGATTTTTTAGTTTTTTTATTAGTTTTTAGTTTTTTTTTCTTTTTAGTTTTTTTGTCCCGGTCGTCATTTATATCCCCCTGTTTCCCCCGGTGTCCCCGTTGTAGTTGTGTCCCTGTGTCCCGGTCGTCATTTATATTCCCTGTGTCCCGGTCGTCATTTGTATCCCGGTGTACCGGTCTGTATATACATTCGTTTTTTAGTTTTGTTTTTCTCCTTTATTTTTTTCCTTTTTTTTTCTTTTTTAGATTATTTAGATTTTTAGATTTTTTAGTTTTTTTATTAGTTTTTAGTTTTTTTTTTCTTTTTAGTTTTTTTGTAGTTTTTACCTTCTTTTTAGTTTTGTTAATTTTTTTTTTTACTTATGTCCTGGTCGTCATTTATACTCCCTGTGTCCCGGTGCTTTGTTGATTGCTAATCGAACATTCCTTTTGTCCTGGTCGCTTTCTCTTTGAGTGTCGTCATTTAGTTTTTTAGCTTTTTTACTTTTTTTATTAGTTTTTAGTTTTTTTTGTAGTTTTTGCCTTTTTTTAGTTTTTTCAGGTTTTTTTTTAGTTTTTTATTGGTTTTTACCTTTATTTTAGCTTATTTTTCAGTTTTTTCCTTTTTTTTAGTTTTTTTTAGTTTTTAGTTTTTTTAGTTTTTTACCTTTTTTTAGTTTTTTTAGTTTTTTTAGTTTTTTAGCTTTTTTATTTTTTTTATTAGTTTTCAGTTTTTTTTGTAGTTTTTGCCTTTTTTTTAGTTTTTTTAGTTTTTTAGCTTTTTTATTAGTTTTTAGTTTTTTTTGTAGTTTTTGCCTTTTTTTAGTTTTTTTAGTTTTTTAGCTTTTTTATTTTTTTTATTAGTTTTTAGTTTTTTTTGTAGTTTTTGCCTTTTTTTAGTTTTTTCAGTTTTGACGTCACCTGATCCAGTTTTTTCAGGTGACGTCACCTGATCCACGATCCACAGATCCACAGACAACTTATTTTTATATATATAGATAGTTTTTTTTTTTTACTTATGTCCTGGTCGTCATTTATACTCCCTGTGTCCCGGTGCTTTGTTGATTGCTAATCGAACATTCCTTTTGTCCTGGTCGCTTTCTCTTTGAGTTTCGTCATTTATTTTTTTCTTTTTTAGTTCTTTTAGTTTTTACCTTTTTTAGTTTTTTTTAGTTTTTTAGATGAAAATTTTTTTTAGTTTTTTCCTTTTTTTCTTTTTAGTTTTTTATTGGTTTTTACCTTTATTTTAGCTTATTTTTCAGTTTTTTCCTTTTTTTTAGTTTTTTTTTATTTTTTATTTTTTTTAGTTTTTTACCTTTTTTTAGTTTTTTTAGTTTTTTTAGTTTTTTAGCTTTTTTACTTTTTTTATTAGTTTTTAGTTTTTTTTGTAGTTTTTGCCTTTTTTTAGTTTTTTCAGTTTTTTTTTAGTTTTTTATTGGTTTTTACCTTTATTTTAGCTTATTTTTCAGTTTTTTCCTTTTTTTTTAGTTTTTTTTAGTTTTTAGTTTTTTTAGTTTTTTTAGTTTTTTAGCTTTTTTATTTTTTTTATTAGTTTTTAGTTTTTTTGTAGTTTTTGCCTTTTTTAGTTTTTTTAGTTTTTTAGCTTTTTTATTAGTTTTTAGTTTTTTTTGTAGTTTTTGCCTTTTTTTAGTTTTTTTAGTTTTTTAGCTTTTTAATTTTTTTTATTAGTTTTTAGTTTTTTTTTGTAGTTTTTGCCTTTTTTTAGTTTTTTCAGTTTTGACGTCACCTGATCCAGTTTTTTCAGGTGACGTCACCTGATCCATCCACAGACAGACAGACAACTTATTTTTATATATATAGATATATACATATATATATACACATATATATATATATATATATATATATATATATACACACATATATATATATATATATAACGAAAAAAGTTATCACCAATGCAACAGCACAAACACATAAAAAAAAGACAGAAGGAGAAAAGGAAGACTGTTTACCTACATTAGTAATTGATATAGATCACTACTTGAATGAGGCCTTTACCCTACTCATCCATACAATCACATAGGTCAAACAGCATAACCATATACAATCAACCATAAAGAATAATCCATGGACAGGTAGTCGTGTCGTAAGTATAAGTCGTCATTTACCAAATATGAAAAATAAAAAAATAAAAAGACATATAAATCAGAGGCAACAACCCAAAACGAGGGGTCATCAGGAGAATACACACTTGCCTATAGGGTTTTAGCACTTTAAATTCCCTACTCAGGTAAGTGGCGAGCCTACCACAAATTCGCTATATATACATATATACACATATACACATATATATATATATATACATATACATATATACATACATATATATTTATATATATATATATATATATATATATATATACATATACATACACACACATATACATATACATCTATACATATAAAAATAAGTTGTCTGTGTGTGTGTGTGTCTGTCAAGTGACGTCATGTTTGTGTGTTGACTGACGTCATGTTTTCGACTTTCGAAATTACAGACCGGGACATCGGGACACAAATGACGACCGGGACACCGGCACATAGGGAATATAAATGACGACCGGGACACTCAAAGAGAAAGCGACCGGGACACAAGGAATGTTCAATTAGCAATCACCATCAACAAAGCACCAGGACACAAATGACGACCGGGACACAGGGAGTATAAATGACGACCAGGACATAAGTAAAAAAAAACTAAAAAAACTAAGAAAAAGGTAAAAACTACAAAAAAACTAAAAAGAAAAAAAAACTAAAAACTAATAAAAAAACTAAAAAAGCTAAAAAATCTAAAAAACTAAAAAAACTAAAAAAAGAAAAAAAAGAAAAAAAAGAAAAAAAAGAAAAAAAGAAAAAAGGAAAAAAATGAAAAAAAGGAAAAAATGAAAAATAAAGGAGAAAAACAAAACTAAAAAAAAATAAAAAAAACTAAAAAGAAAAGAGAAAAAAAAACTGAAAAAACTAAAAAAAAGTAAAAAAAAAAAACTAAAAAGAAAAAAAGGGGAAAAATACAAAAATTTATTTCATCATATACCATTTCAAAAACGAATGTATATACAGACCGGGACACCGGGATACAAATGACGACCGGGACACAGAGAACATAAATGACGACCAGGACACAGGGAATGTTTGATTAGCAATCACCATCAACAAAGCTCAAGGGCAATCATTAGAATCATGAGGTATAACTAAAAAAAACTAAAAAAAAAGGTAATGACGACCGGGACGCAGGGACACAACTACAACGGGGACGCCGGGGGCACAGGTGGGATATATAATTGACGACTGAGACACAGGGATTGTTTGAATAGAAATTACAGACCGGGACACCAGGACACAAATGACGACCTGGACACTGGGACACAGGGAATATAAATGACGACCGGGACACTCAAAGAGGAAATACAGACTGGGACACCAGGACACAAATGACGACCGGGACACAGGGAATATAAATGCTATTTATATGCACAGACAATGGGACAGCAAAGAATGTTGTATATTCGCAGGTTTTACGTAGTTAAAAATATATATTTATATCTATCTCTATTCACAGGTGGGACACAGGGACACTGCTACAATGGCGCGTAACTAATATGGCGCGTAACGACTTACGCGCGCCGGGGGGCTTGGGGGGGCGCGAAGCGCCCCACCAACTAGGTGTTGGGGTGGCGCGAAGCGCCACCCCAACAGCTATCTATCTATATATATATAAATAAGTTGTCTGTGTGTGTGTCTGTTGATCAAGTGACGTCATGTTTCTGTGTGGACTGACGTCATGAAATTAGTTGTCTTCATTTTTGCTTTGACGGTGACGTCATTCAAGATATTTAAGACATATGTTCACGTAGAACAGCAAGAACAGCAAGGAAACAGGCTTGAGGCTAAAGAACGCAAAACCGCGCAGTTAGATGAAGATCCACCTGGACAGCGAGAGTCAAAACATATCAAAACTGAAAATGATAGCGATGATGATTGGGTTTGGGATTTTGACTTGGATAAGGTCATCAATGCCTACCAGATTTTAGTTAAAAAAACAAAGGTTCGGCGATATGTATTTCATAGTGAAGCTGAAAAATAAAGAAGAAAAAGAAAACTGAAAAAAGAAAAAATGTAAAAAACTAAAAAATACTAAAAAGAAAAAACACTCAAAGAGAAATTACAGACCGGGACACAAATGACGACCGGGACAGAGGGAATATAAATAACGACCGGGACACTCAAAGAGAAATTACAGACTGGGATACCGGGACACAAATGACGACCGGGACACAGGGAATATAAATGACGACCAGGACACAGGTATTTAAGAATATCGTTCAAAGACAAATTTTTAATTGTAAGAAGACCGTTGAAAGAGAAATTTCTAATTGTAAAATGACTGAAAAACCTACAATGGCAACGGTACCACCATCGAAGTAGATAACCAGTGGGTTTACGGCCAACCTATCATCTTCAAAGATACCACGATAGGAAGACTCTACACCGTTCACCCCAATCAACATGAATGCTTCTTTCTACGCCTGCTTTTGGTGAATGTACCCGGTCCAACATCCTTTGAGTATTTGAGAACTGTAAACGGTACTATAAATGACACTTACCGTAGTGCATGCCAAGCTCTGAATTTATTGGAGAATGACCAACACTGGGATAACTGCATCAATGACGCGTGCGAAACGTCAACCCCAAGTCAAATTCGTGAACTTGCTCTCCATCAAATCCTACAGAGTTATGGGAAAAATATAAGTCAAAAATGTCCGAAGATATACTCCATCGAAAACAGTTAGAGACGTCAGATATGACTTTTGATTTTACATCAGAAATTTATAACTACACTTTAGTTATTATAGAAGATTTGTGCGTACGTATGGCAAACAAACCTCTTCAGGATTTGGGAATGCCTTCACATAACCGTATCGCTGCTGTTTCGACATGTGTAGAATTGGATCGTGAACAAAGTTACAGTACGAGTGATCTATTGTCGTATATACAAAATAACATTTCCAAGTTAACGTCAGAACAAAAAGACATTTATGATACGATAGACTCAATTTCAGGACGTATACAACTACCTGCTGTTTTCTGTAATTTAGTAACGTCCAAAAATGAATTGATTGAAAAAGTATTTCCGAATATTCTAAAAAATTATAAAAATAATAAATGGCTTAGTGAAAGAGCGATTCTCGCACCCAAAAATATAGACGTCCACGAAATCAACAATATTTTTTTGACCAAGATTCGAGACCAGGCAGTCCTTTGCAAGTCAGTCGACAAAGTTTTGGAACCAAATGAAGCGGTTAATTCTGAATTTTTAAATTCCATAGATCTTTCAGGGTTTCCACCACACGTGCTACAACTAAAAATAGGCGTACCAATAATACTTTTAAGAAATATCAACCCACCAAAGCTTTGCAATGGCACGCGACTTGCCGTAAAAAAAAAACAATGGAAAACCTAATAGAGGCCACAATCTTGACAGGGCCTTTTGAGGGTGAGGCTGTTCTTATTCCTCGCATTCCCATGATTCCAACGGATCTGCCTTTTCAATTTAAAAGATTGCAATTCCCAATTCGATTAGCATTTGCAATCACCATTAACAAAGCTCAAGGTCAATCATTAGAAAAATGTGGTATAGATCTTAATACTGGACATGGTTTTTCCCATGGACAATTGTACGTTGCATGTTCGAGGGTCGGTAAACCTGACAATCTATTTATATGCAGCGACAATTGGACAGCGAAGAATGTTGTATATTCGCAAGTTTTACGCAGTTAATTTGTATTGTATCTATCTATCTATCTATCTATATAAAAACGAGTTGTGTGTATGCATGTTTGTTTGTTTGTAAAAAGAGCGTTTGCATATGACGTCATTATTAGTGCATACGGCTTTGTATATGCACAGACAATGGGAAAGCCAAGAATGTTGTATATTCGCAATTTTTACGTAGTTTAACTCCTGCAGACGAAATGAATGCTTGCCTGAAAAATTCTAATTTATGGGCACACGTAAAAATATTAAAATTAACTACAAATATGCGTGTCCGATTGCAAAACGATGACTCTGGTCAAACATTTTCAGGTCAATTGCTGGCAATTGGAAACGGAAAGCTCCCAGTAATGGGAAAGCCAAAAATGTTGTATATTCGCAATTTTTACGTAGTTTGAAACACATATATAAATCTATCTATATTCACAGGTGGGACACAGGGACACAACTACAATGGCGCGTAACGACTTACGCGCGCGGGGGGGCTTGGGGGGGCGCGAAGCGCCCCACCAACTAGGTGTTGGGGTGGCGCGAAGCGCCACCCCAACAGCTAGTATATATATAAAAATAAGTTGTCTGTCTGTGTGTCTGTCAGGTGACGTCATGTTTCTGTGTCGACTGACGTCATGAAGTTAGTTGTCGTCATTTTTGTTATGACGGTGACGTCATTAATGGTATTTAAGACATGCGTTCACGGAAAAATGTTTAATTGTAAAATGACTGAAGAATCTACAATGGCAACAGCCGAGGAAGCTGCTCAAAGAGTCTATGCCAAAAAACTTGCTACTGATAGAGAAAGTAAGAAAAGAAAGCGTGCCAAGGAATCACAAGAACAGCAAGAAAACAGGCTTGCAGCTGATAGAGAAAGTAAGAAAAGAAAGCGTGCCGAGGAATCACAAGAACAGCAAGAAAACAGGTTTGCGGCTAAAGAACGCAAAACCGCGCAGTTAGATGAAAATCCACCTGGAAAGCGAGAGTCAAAACATATCAAAACTGAAAATGATAGCGATGATGATTGGGTTTGGGATTTTGACTTGGATAAGGTCATCAATGCCTACCAGATTTAAGTTAAAAAACAAAGGTTCGGCGATATGTACTTCATAGTGACGCTGAAAAATAAAGAAGAAAAAAAACTGAAAAAAATTAAAAAACTAAAAAAAAAAACTAAAAAGAAAAAACACTCAAAGATAAATTACAGACCAGGACACAAATGACGACCGACACAGAGGGAATATAAATGACGACCGGGAACCTCAAAGAAAAATTACAGACTGGGACACCCGGACACAAATCACGACCGGGAATATAAATGACGACCGGGACGCAGGGACACAACTACAACGGGGACACCGGGGGCACAGGCGGGATATATAATTGACGACTGAGACACAGGGATTGTTTGAATAGAGATTACAGACCGGGACACAAATGACGACCGGGACACTGGGACACAGGGAATATAAATGACGACCGGGACACTCAAAGAGAAATTACAAACTGGGACACCAGAACACAAATGACGACCGGGACACAGGGAATATAAATGCTATTTATATGCACAGACAATGGGACAGCGAAGAATGTTGTATATTCGCATGTTTTACGTAGTTCAAAATATATATTTATATCTATCTCTATTCACAGGTGGGACACAGGGACACAGCTACAATGGCGCGTAACTAATATGGTGCGTAACGACTTACGCGCGCGGGGGGGCTTGGGGGGGCGCGAAGCGCCCCACCAACTAGATGTTGGGGTGGCGCGAAGCGCCACCCCAACAGCTAGTATATATATATATATATATATATATATATATATATATATATATATATATATATATATATATATATTATGTGTTGTGTGAACATCTACCTAGGAGGATAATACTTTGTCCTAACCTGTCTTTTATTATCCCAATAGGCAGACAAGTAATGTCTCTGAGCCATTTGGTGATAATAACCAACTAGCTAGATAATTATTTCTCTTATATGTTTCATGAACATCCAAATAGGCAGATAATGCTTTATGTTAGTCCTTCTGACATATACCCAACTAGGTAGGTAATGCTTTGCCTTAGACCTTCTGATATATATTCAACTAGGGAAAAAAGTAAACTCTCAACACAATCAGATGACAATATCCAACTTGCCAGATAATTAATTCTCTTAGGGAAAGCATTGATAGCTATCTTCCCAGGTGGCAACTCATGTTTTAAAAGAATTTATATACTGCCTAGCCAGATATAGGCTATTTCGCTAAGTTGCCTGAATAAAGTTTCTAGCCAGCTACTTGGATATTATCACCATTTAGTCTTTGGAATTCATTGTTTATCCAGTTGAATATATTTCAGAAGGGACAAAATCTACGAAAGACCCTACACGTGATGAACTTAGAGAGTATTTTTCAAAATTTGGTGAAGTGACTGATGTGTTTATTCCACAAGCATTTGCTTCCGTGACTTTTGCTGACCCAGAAGTAGCAAAATCTTTGTGTGGCAAAGATTATATAATCAAAGGAGTATCAGTTCATGTTTCAACGGCCAGCTCAAAGACAGATCTACAGTCAAAAGGAGGAATTCAAGGACTAGGAACTCCAGCTGGTATGAGTTTTCGATTATTTGCTTTCTCTCTTTTTCTTGGATCGTTAATGTCTCCATTGTACAATCCAATACGTTTAAAGCTAATTGTAGCGTCATTGGGTTTAAGAGCAACAATGCTCCTTTGTTGTTTTACTTTTTTCTATTGATGGGAGGTCTGTAGATGTATCAGATTAACAATGCTTCTTGACTACTAAGTTCCTTATATCTGCCGTGAGGTTTGTACAGTCGGTTATGGTTTGTTCTGACGAAATAGAGTCCATCCAGAAAAAAGAGGCAAGACTGATTGGAGGGCAACTAGCCACAAGGCCCTATTTTCCCCAAACGTATCTGATTAAAATTTTGAAATTCCCATTTTTTTCAAAAAAGTTGAAAGATCAAAAACAAAACTTAGGGGTCGACACCCCTCCTCCTCCCTCCCCCGAGCCTGGCCAAACCTGGGGGAAGTGTTCTAAGTTATGCCCCGGGGCAGGTAAGGTTTTATTGTAAAGAATGGTCGTATAAACATCAGAGGTGGCTAATTTGATTGGAAATTGGCAGTTCTAGATACCCTCTAGATGCCTATCTTTTTCTTCAATCCACTACGTTTAAAGCTAATTGTAGCGTCATTGGGTTTAAGAGCAACAATGCTCCTTTGTTGTTTTACTTTTTTCTATTGATGGGAGGTCTGTAGATGTATCAGATTAACAATGCTTCTTGACTACTAAGTTCCTTATATCTGCCGTGAGGTTTGTACAGTCTGTAACTTGGTGACGTTTAAAGCTATTTGTAGGGTCATTGGGTTTAAGAGCAACAATGCTCCTTTGTGCTTCCTATTTCCGCCTTTTGGGGATCTGAACCTAATAACATCTTGTATGAGTAGGGAAAGAGGATGGATCCTAAATACTCTTAATCGGGACATCAAGGTAAACTTGGTCGGAAGTAAAAGTAAGGATCTTAGTTCTTTTTTTAGAATCCCTGCCTATTTTGATCTTAAGGGGGGGGGGGGTTTGCCTAAGATATATTTCCATGACATCTACCTGAACAGGATCTGCCCCGATTATATCTGCCCCGAATCTGATCGGAAGTTAAAGGAAGTGTCCTAGCTGTATTTTAGGGAGTTCATACCCAATCTGCCGTATATGGAGAAGGATTTTCTAAGTTCTTGGAAAGTACTGAAAGTACTGCGAACCGGTAAGAAAGTACTGCGTACCGGTTTAAAATCTCTAAAAGTTTTTTTTTGTGTTTGTTTATCTCAGCTCTTAATTTTCATAAGAAAAGATTAAGATATGGGTGGGTTGCCCCTCGAGATTGGTCCTAAGTATTCCTTTCTAAGAAAAAACGAGGCCGCACAAATTTATATTGCACATGGCCCCAAAAAATCAAGCGCCGCCACTGTAGGGGCTCTTGTCGGCTACTTGAACTATCTATTTATAATTTTTTCTAAGAAGACGATGGTGAATTAAAAAAAAAAAAAAAAAAAAAAAAAAATCGAAAAGGAAGTAGAAATAAAATCTTGGGATAATTCAAACTCGAACGACCAGAAATTCCTAATAAAGAAAAGATGAAAGGCAAAACCAACACAAATTAAGGTAAATGATCCTATCAAGCACAGAGATAATCAATACTGATATAGATAAGTAAATATATTTCAAAACGAGTAAAGTTTTAAATGAATATTCAGGTCAGATTTAAAACAAAGAGAAATTACTACAAACACTCGTGAAAAAAATTGAAGGCTTATGTCTCTTTACTATTTTGCAATGCTAGAGCATTTCTTCTCAAACGTGCATCCAATAACGGGTATATACGAAGCATACGAATTAAATTGAACATTCGGGGAAAATTGGCACAGTTAGTCAGGGTTTGGGTTAAAAAGTACCCCCAGGCGTACATGTATTGGCCACTATATGAATCTAAAGAAGGTTAATTACTAAAGTTTCTCAATTTCTCTGCCTTCGTCAAATATAATATTTAATATAATATAATATTTCATTAATATAATATAATATAATATTTAAGGTGTTAATGTCAAGAACGGTTTAATACCATTCCTTTTACGAATTTCTTTCGACGGATTTAAACCCAACTATTCATTTATGCTGCTTTATTGTGAACTGCCGTTACAAAATCTTTGCATTATGACTGAGTCGATTTATTTTTAGGATTTCAAAACCCACTAATTGCCAATAATTATGTTATTTTAAATTTATATTTCTATTCACTAAGGTCAAAGCCCGCTGATCTGAGCTCAGCTACTGAGTGGTCTATCTCAGTTTGAGATTTAACGCCATCTTGTGTTAATCTATTGAATTTCTATAGTATTTCATTTTTTCTATTTTCGAACATTGGCTGTTGGACGACTTTCATAAAAGGACAGAAAAACTAGTGTATGCTCTTTCATAAGGATCAGTTAAAGGCCGTTTTACCCCTCCCTTATCACAAAATCTGAGTCCCTCCACCTCTATGAAAACTGCTCCTGAAAGGTTCAGCTCAATCCATTAGCCGTCAAATAAGACAGGGTAGACTTACCGTAACTAGAACCTCTAACTTATTTACTACAAACAATACCGTATCCAGAGGGGAGTGGGGTAGGGGTTTTGAAACCCGCCGTGCTCTGAAATGTTTGTCCGACTTGTAAAAACGTAACAATAATGCATATAAACAAATTTTGATGTGTTTTCATAAGTTTTTTTGTTGACTCTCCCTTCCCTCCTGAAAAATTAACCCTCCCTGAAAAGAAAATCCTGAATAAGGCCCTGACTACAAGAAAGAGTTCTTTCATTTAATCGAACTCTATATCCATCTGTATGTCTAATGTAGTCTAATTTCTATTTTTCCATAAAAATGTAAAATAAAAATAAAAATGTAAAAATTTTACATAAATATATCTAAAGGAGAATACTGGTGATAGTGATCACGCTGAACCTATCGGTACGTGGATCCATCCTGAGGACGTTTAACACACTCTCAATAATGGGTTAAGTTACTTGGTGATGCCGTGACGCCAAATGGGATTTTCATGCGAGGACAACTGCAAAATTGTCCTCACTGGCAGAAACCTCACTGCACAACTTGGCAGAGATGATTGGCTTACCATTGCTTCAAAAGTCAGCCAGGCAACTTTTTTTCTTTATTATGAATCACGGTTGGGAAATCAATGAGATAACGAACCTACGAAAAGGCTACTACACCGGACAACCGATTCATCGACAGCCCATCAAGCAGAATTTTGTCAAAACAGATACATCGTAAATGAATTATATGTCATCAAAAAAATAATGGAGTGATACACGGAATTTGGCAAAAAACTATGCCAAGAAATATGCCAGGATTCACGCGTCTGATTGTACACTCACTGACTTTATAGCTGTTATTATTGATGCATATGACTTTAGAGAAGTTTCAGCCGTAAATTAGAAGAAGCGTCCTTTCTTATACGAACTTTTCAGAATTTGGATATTCATATTCCTCACTTTATTTCTTACTATTTTCTTCCTAATAATAAAGTTGTATTAAATAATAGCCCACTTTAGCATCATTATGTCACATCATTGTGTCACAATACCATCATAAAGCAATAGCCCATTTTGTCACTGACAAACTTGAAAACGATGGCCGTTAAGCTTTGAGACCACAAAAATGTGATCCTCAATCAATTGCATAATAAGTAGACGTACTTATTTCTATATATTCGTCTGTCGGGTATTTATTTATCATGTTTTCGTCAAACAAGTCTTTGAGGGGTATCTGAGTTTGACAAAGAAATTTACCAACTTTTCACCAAATCTAGCAAGACTTTTGACCTTATCTGGTGAGGTGGTCTCTGATATGTCCTATCTCAGTACAGAACTTTCTGTGATACTATTGAATTTATAAAGAATAAAACTTGTGAAGTTACAGAAATTTTAAGGGAATTGTAAAACACAAATACGGTTGACAATAATTTTTCGTATATACAAGTTCACGTGTTAAATTTTTGTATTTCAATTTTTTTTACCTTATGCTTACAATGAAACCAAGTTGAAATGAAATTTGAAACTACTTCTGGTTTCTGTTGCTTAAACTTTACTATTAGTATTCTGAAGTCAAACTTATTATTCTCGGAATTCCCAAACTAAGTTCAACTCGCACATTGGCTGAGACATCTCAGCTGTTTATAAAGATGTTTTAAGTGAATTCCTTTCACTGTCAAGATTGAATTAAGTCCATTTGGATATGTTTTGTTTATTGTTCTCAGTTATTTTATAAAGTGATTTCGTATCGTGTCACGAGTCGGCATGAATTAAATCGAGTTTCAAATTAAAATGGAATAGTAGTGGGCATCAAGTCATGGCTAATTGTAGAAAAAGTCAAGATAGATACTCCAGTTGAGTGAGAAGCAAACTTATCCCAGTTGAGTGAGAAAAAAATTATTAGGATTGTATAAAAATGATGTTAGTTCATTCTCATTCTCAATGAAAAAAAATATATTATAAGAAATATATATGAAATAATTAAAATGGAAAAATAAATTTTGAAAGAAGTCTTTTAATTATGTTTTATTTTATGCTAGGTTTTTATTTGTTGTCACGTTTATTTTTATTCTTAGGAGCATCCAAACTGCAAAGGAAAAAATCAAGCGAGCTGTTCTACAATTCACACCTGAGAGTTGGACATACGTACGATGGCTAGACCCGAAGTGTACATACATGAGATTCTTGGCTATTTGCCAATTGACCTTCTTTTTTCAGATATCAGAATTGAACACATTCTTCCTCAAGCATATATTTGAACTACCCCCCGGACATCCACTAAACGTAATACGGCTTGGGTTAATTGGTTTGTTTGTAGCGCCATCTATGCGTCAATATTATTCCTATGTAACTGATACTCTCTGCAAACGTTATGGAACACAGTGTTGGATTTATAGTGCCATAATGTGTGTTGAAACAATTATTTGTTTGAAATTTGGTTGGAAAATTTTCACACAGACTCAGATTAGATGAATTGTGTTTTGGCTGCTTGTGCAGATGGCGCTGTCTACTTTGTGTGTTTACGGATGCGTTAGGTGGCACAGCAAAAAGCATAAAAATTTGAAAATGTCTTCATCTGGCAATCCTGTTTTTACAAATGGGAGTATTCTTAATAACAAGTCACTTAGTAAGTTTTTCTTTCTATTAAGTGTTTGAGTAGGGGTTATTACCTAGTTTTCATGGAAGGGGTGAATCATTCGGAACAATCCCAAAGGAACGAAGAAAATAACTTGAAAGTGCTTAAAGAAAGGTAAGGTTTTAGTGATGGAGAGCTAGAAAGGTACAGAAGAGTTAAAGAATTAAAAAGATTAAAAAAGTAAGGTTTTAAAATGTCTAGGCTAAAGGAAGTGTTAAAAAGGTAAAGAAGAGTTAAAGAATTAAAAAGGTGAAAAGGGTAAGGCTTTAAAATGCCTAGGCTAAAGGAAGAGTTAAAAAGGTAAAGGTCTTATTTTATGCTAGGTTTTTATCACTAAAACTTTACCTTTCATTAATTACTTTCAAGCTATTGTCTTCGCTCCTTTGTGATTGTTCCAAAGGTAAAGAAAAATTTGCTAAAAGAATTTTAGATTCCTGGGTTTGAATGGGCGCCATTTTCTAGTGATGTGCCTTTATGTACGACACTTTCGGGCTCTCTTGTGATTGGGTTGTACTGATTACAAAATCTTTCTAATGAATTTTCAGTTATTGTGAAGGTGTTTTTATTATTAATTTCTGGTTTTTATTAGACAAAACTAATACAAATACCAACAAGACGTTGCCAAAGCCTAACCAGTGATTGAACCTGAGACCTTCATTTTTCCAGTTTGATAGCCTTTCTCAAAGAGTAACTACTCCTGTATATTTAAATCTGTGTTTTAGTTAGTATATAATGAACCAAGATAACTTCTTACAAATTTGTTTAATTATTATTAATATTATACTTCTATGTAAATAGGGATTATTGTGTATATTTTCTATTGATGTGCCTTTATGCCCTGGGAATACGACACTTTCAGACACTGTTGCGATAAATCTTTCTAATGAATTTTCAGTTATTGTGAAGGTGGAAGTTTTTTTTTCAGGGGAGAGGCTAATTATTTTACACATAAAATGATGAAAATTATAAAGGGAATATAATTATAATTATAAAGTATGATAAATTGTAAGTATAAGTTTATTATAAAGTATAATAAATTATATATAATAAGTTATAAATTATATTTATTATAAAAGTAAAGTAAATTATAATAAATTATAAAGGGCTTCAGGTGAATTGTATGCCAAATTGATATATTACTGCTTCCACTCACAGCTCATTTAGTATTAATTCTGCAGCATATTATAGTTTAGTGCGTAGGCACGTAATGCAAAGCAATAGGTCATAATTGAGGCTAGGTAAATATGGAAAAGAGTCAAAATTGCTTGACTATGCCTATTTTTGTGGGTGAAATATTCGGTCATTGGCCGATGACTGTATATGTCTATCTAAACTTGTCACTGATAAGAAACAACAAATTTTAAATCCGAGAAATAGGAATTGATGCTTGTCAACTGTTGACAAGCTTATGTTGTTGACAAGCTAATGCTTGTCAACATCTGTTCGAAAATTATGCTAGTTTGTTAGTTTCTTTGTGTCATCTCTAATTGGGGTGGGTTTTTTTTCTCTTGTAGTAGTGATAGTAGTAGTAGTAGTAGAAATAAAGGTGTCAGGACGAAACACTAAGAAGTTCATCACCAAATAGAAAACAATTCCATAAATTTGAGCAATAGAAAATGCACGAGGGCATATTAAGATTCCGTTTTATTTCTTATTTATGATGGTTTAAATTAAAATTGATTCAGTAAGGCAGAAAATGGCGTGTGTTTTCTGTTATGCATAGGTATAGTACAGACTTGGCCTTATATATCATGTCTAATTGGGGCGAGCTTCGCTTATCATCTCTTTTTAGTGAAGGATTTCAAGACGAAACACTACATTAAGTAGATGAAATTAAATTAATAAATTTAGATAATATAAAAAAGCTTTAGTATATAATTTTAAATAAGTATTCCTTTCTGTTAATTAACGTGATATTCGGATTTAACCGGATTTGGTAAGTCTGAGAAAGAGGTGCGATTCTCCTTGTTAAGTCAATCGCAAATTCTGTCGGTCTGTTGGTCCCGGTTTTGCTACTTTAGGCACTTTCTGGTAAGCTAGGACGATGAAATTTGGCAGGCGTATCAGGGACCAGACCAGATTAAATTAGAAATATTCATTCTTCCGGATTGACCATCTGGGGGGGGGGGAGTGGAGGGCCGGTTAATTCGGAAAAAATAGAACAAAGGAAGTATTTTTAAGTTATGAACGGTTGATCAGATCTTAATGAAATTTGGTGTGTGGACAGATATCGTGTCTCAGAGCTGTTATATTAAATCACAACTGGATCTGGTGATATTGGGGTGAAGTTGGGAGGGGGAAACCTAAAATCCTGGAAAACACTTAAAGTGGAGGGATCGGGATGAAACTTGGTGGGAAAAATAAGCACAAGTTTTAGATACATGATTGACATAACCGAAATGGATCCGATATCTTTGGGGTAGTTGGGGGGGGGGTTAATTCTAAGAAATGTGGTGTTTTTAACTTACGAATGGGTGATCGGATCTTAATGAAATTTGATATTTAGAAGGATATTGTGTCTCAAAGCTCTCGTTTTAAATCCCGACCGGTTCTGGTGACATTGGGGGGAGTTTGGGGGGAGGGAGCCTAAAATCATGGAAAATGCTTAGATTGGAGGGATCGGGATGAAACTTGGTAGGAAACATAAGAAGAAGTCTTAGATCCGTGATTGACATAATTGGAACGGATCCGTTCTATTGGGGGGGGGGGGGTAATTCTGAAAAATTAGAAAAAATGACGTATTTTTAGCTTACGAAGGAGTGATCGGATCTTCATGAAACTTCATGTTTAGAAGGACCTCGTAACTCAGATCTCTTAGTTTGAATCTCAACCGGATTCAGCGTCATTAGGGGGCAGTTGGGGGGGGGGGGGGTACCGGAAATCTTAGAAAATACTTAAAGCGGAGAGATCAGGATGAAACTGGATGGGAAGAATAAAACCTGTCTAAGATACGTTACTGTCATTACCTGACCGGATCTGTTCTCTTTGGTGGAGTTGGGGGGCGGGTGACGGGTAATTTGGAAGAATGAGATATTTGTAACTTACGAAAGGGTGACCAGATCTTAATGAAATTTGATATTTAGAAGGATCTTGTGGTTTAAAGTTCTAATTTTAAATTCTGACCAAATCCTGTGACATTGGGGGGAGTTGGAGGGGGAAACCGGAATTCTTGGAAAACCTGAAAATTAGGTTATTTTTATTTTACGAATAGATCATCGGATCTTAATGAAATTTGATATTTAGAAGGATCTTGTGGTTTAAAGTTCTAATTTTAAATTCTGACCGGATCCTGTGACATTAGGGGGAGTTGGAGGGGGAAACCGGAATTCTTGGAAAACGTGAAAATTAGGGTATTTTTATCTTACGAATAGGTCATCGGATCTTAATGAAATTTGATATTTAGAATGAATCCATGTCTCAGAGCTCTTATTTCGAATCCCAACTTAGGCTTTCATGTGTCATCTCTAATTGGGTTCTTTTTTTCATCTGTTTTCGGAAAGGGTACCAAGACGAAGAACTAAAAAACACAACACCAAATAGAGAAAACCAAATAAGTAAATTTGAATAATAGAAAAAACGCAAGGACATAATTCTAGATAATCATCGTTTTTTTTCGTTTGTGGTAATTGCTCAAATTTAGCTTGATGTGGTAAGTCTGAAAATGAGGTGTCTTTTTCAGTTTCATGTCTTAGTACGGCGCAACTTGTTTTTTTTTTTATTATACAAACTATTATAAAAAGTAAAATTGAGTTTTTATTTCACAACAATATAAATGAAAATGTTTGCCTTAGCTTGGTGCAGTAAAACTTGCACCATTCTTAGACTCTAAGCTTCAGTTTACTTTGCTTTTGTTAGCTTCGTATGTTTGTAAATGTGTTTGGTTGTCAATATTTAGTTATTTAAAGATCTAATGAGATAAGTTTCTCAATGGCATGTAATTTGATGGTTCAATTTACGCTTTAATGCGCGTAAATGTTAAAAGAAACTAAAAATTGGAAGTCGTACAAATAACAGTTCAAACAGGAATAAATCCCTTTATTAGACTGTGAAAATTCTGGATATTTCGGTCACTTATACGACCTTTCATTTACTATGTGACGGTCGCTATGTATGTGATCGAAATATCCCAAATTTTTATCATTGTTTTTCATTTTCTAATAAAGGGATTTATCCCTATTTGAACTGTATCTGTACGTCATAGAAAGGCAGCATAGTCTTCGAAAATACCTAAATTGGAAGTCTACTTCGATTAGATGTGACGTTGTAAGACTGGCATCAGTGTTGGACTCGGAAAATCCGTTTATGCCGAATTGAATGCTATTGAAATATAAGGGCTGTATTAGCTGTATAAGGTTTAATCTACTCACTAAGAAACAAAGCCCGAAACAGCGTTATTTAGTGTTAGTTGTGTTCCAAGGTGTATGGTTAGAATACCTGCAATTGTAGAAATGTAAATGTTATGCCAAATAGAAGAAAGATTTAAAAAAGAGTTCTGCGTGAAAAAAAAGTTAAATACTAAAATATTGTTGTGCGATAACAAGACAAGACAAAAAACGTAATTTCAATTTTGATTCAAGGTATCAATATAATTTAATTCTTCAGTTTTAGAATCAAGGCATCACCTATTAGAAACATAAGCTTAAAAATTAAGGCTATGGCTCAAGCCGATTTTCTGAGACAGTTTCATAGCCAAAACAAAATTGTGTTCCATAATCACTTTTTTGAGATTTTGACTAATAAATTCGTGTTCTGTTCTGAATTTTCTGAGCAAGCTGAGCAAGCGAAATATCGTTGAAAGTTTCAAGTATCAGAAAAGGCCAATTTACGATGCAATTTTACTAATACCAAAATTTAGCTAGCGCTAATTTGAGCCAATCAGATTTTTTGTGAGTTTTCTGATGGGCTGAAAAATTCCGATTGACTCAAATTAACGCTAGCTAAGTCTTGGTTTCAGTAAAATCTCGTCGTGAATGGGCCTATAATAAACTCCTGGGGTAAACTCAGAAGAGAGCGACATATTTCATATTTCTTGTTTGTAAACAAATTTCTTTGCTTATTTAGGCCCAGTATTTTCCCAGTGTTTTGTTTTTGTTGCCCAGTATTTTGTCCATAATTTTATTGCCCTTTGTTTTGCAGAGAAAGAATCTAGATAACTAGATGATCCTATTCGAATAGAATATCTAAAAAACGCATCAAAAATGTAGCTAATCAAAAACATACCCGAGTATAGCAAATCTGATTTGTTTACTAGTAAAATTTCTGACAAAAACGCACAAGTGTGTAGTAGCTTAGGTCAAAATCCGTTGAGTAGTAATGCTAGGTCTGGTTTGCATGTTTTCTTGGCAAATATTGAACAATTCACATAAACGACCTATGAATAAAATCAAATTACCATTTGATGCCTTTTTTATCCTCTTTTCGAAAATAAATGTTGTTTTTGGCACAAATTAAAATTTAAGCCCTTTAAGGGCCCTCAAAGATGATGCCTTTTTTGTTTTTTTTTAGATACGGCTTATATACTTGTTAGTGTTCGTCTTGTTAAAACCGGTTTACCAATAAATTGAATTGACAGTAACGAAATCAATAATCACTAAACGCATGGGAAATATATAATATGGACTATATATTTGGGTAAGGTTGGGCTAGATTAAGTCAGGCTTAGGTTAAAATTGAATTTGCGCCAAAAACGATTTTAAATTTGGAAATGGCATAAAAAAAAGGCATCGAGTGGTACATACACTTTATTCATAAGTCATTTCTGAGAATTATTGAATATTTTACCATTTTTTTTGCACGGAGGCCTTCTCAGCATTTGCATGAACTCAATGGCTCATTGAAAAAAAAAACAAAAAACAATAAAATAAAATCGAAACCTGGAAAAAGATGTTGATTCATATAGGCTACCATATCCATAAAGGCAGAATTTAGAATTTTTTCTGAAAATATGAATTCTCTTGAACATTTTGTATTAGTAATTTAGGTATAAACTTTGAGAATTACAAAAAAGCCGATTTATAATGTATCAAGTTAATCATCAGCAAAGCTTATAAGTGATAAATGACAAAACTGGTGAACTTTCGGTAGGTATCTAAAGTCAAAAATAAAATTGCTTTGAATGGTTTATACCAATCAAAGTCATGAAAATATCATTAACAAGACATAACTGAAAAACATTTTTTATTTTTTAATTTTAAATGTAAGAAATACTTGTATATATTGTGCAAAATCTTTCTAAATCCTCTTATTTTATCCCATTATTTAATAATATAGAGATATCAGTTACATAATCATGACCTACAGAATACTTCAGGAAATAATGTTTTTTCTTGTCCTGAAGAATTATTCCTTATTTTCAGACGGTAAGACTATCCGTCAAAGAACTGTTACCTCTAATCGGACGGTTTTCAAAAATTGAAGAGTAGAAGCAATGGTATGGATCTTCGTTCATGGCCAATCAGTATGACCTCGTTCAGCCAAATTAATGGTCTTGCCCCCTGTTCAAGTCTAGTCGAAGTTTTTAGCTAATTTGTCTGACTCAATGGTTAGTTTTCTAGTGGAAGTAGTGGTTCATTGAGTCAAATTTCTAGAGTTTTTTTTTTACTGAAGTTATGCTTGATTAAATTGTGTTATAGCTTTGAGAGGTTATTTCTTGTTATTGTGACGCCGAGCAGCATACCATGGACATCGAAATAAAAACCTTTTTCTTCCATCTGGAACCGCATTTTGCCAATGTTGCCGCATTGAATACTACTGCTAACAACTCACTGCAGCATCAAGTCACCTGAGGCCAACACAGCTACCCACACTCCTCCGTTCCAATCTATTTAAGGCCTACCTCTTTACACCCTCCAAAAAATTTCCATTTTCCTTATATGTTTCCTTATGATTTCCTCTCACACTATTTGGGGACGACCTTCTTTTTTTCGGTCCTAGACGGCTGGCCGACAAGGACAGTCTTTGGCAATTTGTCATCCTTCATCCGCAGAACGTGTTGTCTCATTATACCCCTACAAAGCGTTGTCTAAACAACGAATTAGGAGAAACAACAACCTCAAAAGCTATATTGAACTCGGTGATAGAAAAGCTGAATGATACAATTCGGATTCTACAGAAGAAAATATGTGAGTTTTCAGATATTACTAGAGTTATCAGATTTGTAAATAGAGCAGACACTAAACTAGGCATCCAACTGTTTCAATATCCGGGTTGCAGCGGTAGCTTGCAATCTAATAGGAGAGCAAAAAAACAAAAGTATAACTCCTAAGACATAATAAAAAACAAAAGCACAACTCCTAAAACATGAAACATAACTCCCAAAACTAGAGTCTGATAAAATAGTAAACCATTAGAACCGCCTTGTCCAACACAACTATATAGGAAACCAACTGTCTCTTGGCTTGAATAACAAGGAAAGTATGTTGGTTTGACCAAGAAAAGTCGCTGCGCAACGATATTCTAAATCGACGGCATCTTTTTTTTCCGTTTTGTTTTTCGCCTTAGGTAGCTCGGCACTGGAAAATAGAGAACTGTTTAATGGCTCATTTGAAAGGAAATTAACTTATTTAAAAACTTTTCATAATTAACAAAAGTAATTTTAAAAACAAAATCATTTGTTTTTAGGAAAAACTACGTTTTCCTATAGTTGTGTAGTAGAAAAGTTTCTAATTTGCCTCCTGGAACCAATCTTTTTTTGGCTCGACTCCTAAAGTGCTTATCTCTATAACCTTGTGATTTATTTCTGTAGAGAGAAAAAAAATTGTTCTCAGTTTAGGATCGCTAAAGTTATTATGTAAACTGCAAAGCGACTATAATTTTCCTATATAATGGTTTCAAACAATTCGGCTCAAAAATCTACTTCGTTTTTTGATTTAATTCTAATTTTTGGAGTTATGGACCTATTTCATTTTTTGCTCGTAAGAGACCAACTTCAGAGACTGAGGCATCAAACCAAATAGGTGCCATGGTTTGCTCTTTAATAGGTTTCATCCATCTCTACAGCAATAATTACCTTAAATCGCATTGTCCAGCGAAATAAGGATTAAATCCTTTAGAATCGCTGGTTAGTGATGATGATGGTGGGACGTCTCAGTGGCATCCCACTCAGTTCGCCACGGCTTTGATGACCATTCTCCATCAACGGCTCTTTTAAAAGCAGCAGTATTGGGGGTAGTGACTGCTTTTTCGGTGAGAGAATTCCACAAACTCACTATTCTGTAAGTGAAGAAGTTACTGCGTAGTCTAGTGGTAGCTCTCTTCTGATATAGTTTCCGACTATGCCCCCTAGTTCTGGCAGACTGGTCAAGTTGAAATAGCCAAACATCTTGGGGAAAACGGATCTCACCGACGGGACAGTCGTTTTCACCAAACGACATATTTTTTTTTGGTAAGTTCAGTAAATTTATGACAAAATCCATGAAAAATGGGCAAAATCTTGGGGCTTTGTGCAACAGCTTTGTGATTCAAAATTCTTTTTTACTCGTTGGCAGAATTAATGAAAGCGAGGCGATGGGCTTTTCGTCACAATCTCCCCAAATATGTAACGGCTCTTCACAAAAACATATCCTGACATAACTTCACGGCTTACGTTCTAGTAAATAAAAAAAAAAAAACTGTACCAAAATGTTGCACCAATGAAAAGTCAAGTTTAAGTTCAGAAGCTTTCCCCATGGCATAGTATACGTAAGTAAAATATATTTTACAATTTTTAAGTTTTTTTTATTTGCTAAAATATTTGAATAAATATTATTGGCCCCATCTATGAAATGAGAACGTGTGCTTGATTCATCTCAAATATTTCAGCTAGGAATTTCTCCTGTGTTTAAAATAGAACGTTCCCGTTCCCATCCTTTCTCGAGACGAACACGGACTCTGGTTCGAATCTATGTCTAATCAAGAAAATGTTAGTTTCGGTCTGTCTATAGTGTGTAACATTTTTCATACGGATTACCGTCTAGGTTTTTTCCGACTTTACGAAAATGGTAAGGAAATTTCGACAAAACAGCCTTTTGATTTTACATATTCATGACGTCTTAACTTTATTGTCTAAAATAGAAAATAGAATTTATTGTATCAGTTAAATCATAAAATTATAAATAATTTTGAATCATTTTATTTTTCTTCATGCTTTCAAATTCATGATAGGGCAAAATTAGAAATTTTTCCGTTTTGTAAAAACTTGTCAAATATATTTGCTGAATAATTACACCCAGTTTTACTAGGAATAAAATAAAGTTTTAAAAGCAATTTTTCTTCAAATGAAACTAAACAATGACATTAACATTTAAAAGTACGTTGAACAACATTGGGCTGCCCCTCCACAACCTTATCCACTTTGTGGTTCTACTAGGGCTTTAATAAAAGTGATTATGAATTGAGTAAATATAGTCAGTTGGCAAATGCAAACGCTTTATTTATTGATTACCTTCCAAAATCTTGAACTGAAAATTGGATTGTTTAAAGAAAACGCGCATGAATATGCCCAGCTATTCTATATTTTGTTTTTGAAAACATACAAGATATTCCGATTATTTTATATTCTATGAATATTTTATATTTATAAATTATTATATTTATTAATATTTCATATATAGAATATTTTAAATACTTTATATTTATATTTCATGCACATGTGATAAAAGAGCACACAAAGTAGACGAGAAAAATGGTATGTGAAGTAGAATGGTAGAAGTAACATTTAAAAGTGACTAGATTCACTTTTTTTTTCCTTGAAGCATTTGAGAACAGAGGGATATTTCAATACAAATATTGATTAACTACACTTAAACTAACTACAAATACCTTAACAACAAATAAGCGGGGAGGGGTGCACCCCCTGACCTAGTGGTGGATTTGTGTTTGGGTCCGCTTACTCTGGCTTGGGTTTGAAAGCAAGTTTTGTTTTTGTAATTGGTTTTTAATGGTTTAGTTTTCAACAAGCTTTTAATTATTAAGACTGTTTTGAAACAAGGTTTTAGTTACTTTGTGCGGTCTCTGTTAGATTTTACTAATGACGCATACTGCTAAAAAGTATTTAATTAAATTTAGGTTTATCAAGGGAATCTGTCCGTTTTACCAGAAAAGCCAACTGGGAGGCGAAAATCTTCATTTCGTAATAACAAAGAGGGGAAATTTAAAATCCTTACTTCTTTAGGCTGTCAAAATGATATTTCAGAATTTTACTGTCTTAACGGGGCTGAAAAGCAAAATGTTTAATTGTTTTTTAATTAAAATATTTTTAAATAAAATGAATAATAAATAAAAATGAAATAATACATAAAATAATATGTAAATATATAATATATAAAATATATTAAATATATAAAAATAATATATTTTGTATAATATATAAAACAATAAATAAAATAAATAAAAATAATTTTTTAATAAAAATATATAATCCTTAAAAATTTTGTTTTCGAGTTTTGCTATGGCACTGAGGCAAAGAAACTTAGATCATTACTTTTTTGAGCTGTCTCTTTTGGTTTTTTGGGTTTGCATTTTTTGCGAAGCAGGGTGGTTTTTACAACATTGTTGTTCTTAAGGGATTTGTGTAATAAACGTAAATGTATGAGAAGTGCAAACATTATTAACTTAAGTTTTGGGGAGCAAATGGTGGCCACTTTAATTGGTGGCCAATGGTGGCCATTTTACTGCCTATTTTCATCTAATTTAAGTTCTAGATTATTTGACAAATCACCTCTGTTCATCCTAAAACATTAAAATAAAGGCCATACTCTTTAAACTTTAATAAAAGTTTGTAGAAGTAAATACTTAAAACTAAGTATATGAGACAAAATACTCCTTTAAAGGTTGGAGTAATCATTTAAGAAGAGTAGATTTTCGAAAAACTGTTTATAAAAGAAGGCAAATAATTATTTGTTTGCTTTATCTAGCTGGTATAGATGGGTCTCTGAATTCTCAGTTTGAATCAGTGGAACAGTCTTACTTTTTTTTAAAGGTTTAAAAATAAAAATAAATAAAAAAAAGGGGAAATTCGAACAACTTGAGTTAACCACGGAAACAGAATAAAACTGCAACATTACTTCAGAATTTCTCACCTTCTCAATACCAACCAGTCACATAATATAGCTATGTTCTTGTACAGGGGTTGCATATATTGGTCCATAAAATTGTCTACTACATATAAAACTACCACATATACCACTGAAGATTCTTATACTTATTTTGATACATGCCATCCAATCATATTTCCACAATTAGTTGTTCATAAATCAACATTTTTACAGGAAAATTCTCTTACTTAATGCTAAACTTGAGTCAAATTTCATTTGAAATTTGTGTCATCTAAAACGTATTCGTATAAATTATTACCAGTACTGAATTTCTTTTATATCTACCTCGTTCTTACCGGAATACAAAACTGGTTAAAAAGTATTGTGCGACAGATATTACTGGTGCTTTCGAAAAATTATCTGCCAATCTAGCTATTGAAGCGATTTCTAGGCTAGGATGTTTTCATCGCCTTATCCGTCTTTTTTCTGTATGTGATTAAATTTGTTTCTTGTATTACTTTTGCTCTTTTTCTTTTGTATTTTACTACACTTAACCTCTGTTTTTGTAAAGTGGGTGATAAATAAATTATTATTATTATTTTTTTTTGTGCTCAACAGACATGTCAAGATTTAAGCGTTTGAATTTAATATCTGAAAATACCGAGATTAAAAAAAGATTAATTAGAAATCTCCACAGCTTGAAACTCTGAGAATATGATCACCAATCTATACCTATCAAAAACAAAGATAACAAACACATAATTATTTGTTTTTCAAGGAGTATTTCAACTCATACACCTAGTTTAAAGAACATACCTTTATTAGAATAAATTTATTAATTAGAATTAATTAAAATTAATTTATTATAGAAGAATCTTTATTAGAATCCATATTTTTCTGACGATTTTGGGCTTTATTCGAATATTTTAGGTTGAATAAAAGATGAAATTCCAGCGAAGAGCTCTAAACTGACAGGACTCTAGACTGACAGGACTGGCCATTACAAATATTCACTGAAATATTGAAGTAGACATCGATTGTGCAATAAATAGATATGGCGGGAGTGGAAATAGAGAAATAGAATTGTTCTTATAAAAATTGTAAATTCTGTAATTTAAGCGAAACATGTTGAACTTTAAAAAGCGGAAAGATACGCTACGTTATGAAAAGTAAAATTTTGATTAGTAGATTTTTGATTGTTTTATCAAAATTGATACCGTTTATAAAAACGCTATTTTTAAAAAGAAACAGTGATTGGTTAATGCTTTACTGCCTGTACTTAAAACTCTCGTTTCAAATTTCTTCTATGCATTTCTATTTCTTCGCTCTGTTTTTCTTGTTACACCCCTAAAAGAACTAGTATTTAATGTTTAATATATCTTCTACTAATATACAAGTTTTGTCTTTATCCTCATTTCACACTCTTCATTACTATCATAGTTACTAAGCGATGCCACAAAGTTAGGCAACATGCTAAATGGTTTGACCTATACAAATTGTCACAAAAAGTGCATGAATCCAAAAAATGGTTCGAGACCTATCCTTTTTTTTTTTTTTTTTTTTTCAATAAAAAGCTTAATTCACTTGCTATATTGGTCAGAAGTGCAAAGGCAAAAAAATATGCAGAAACTATTAAATATCTTTTTTTTTATAGATGGTGAACAGCTTTTTATTTTTTTTTTTTATGGCAGGGCAGTTTTTATAATTTACTATGTTTTGTATCAATATTTTTGTACTATTTTAATTTCAACAGATTTACTAGAACTTAAGCCCTCACCTGACACCAGATTTTAGATTAAATTTACGACGATTTCCACTACCTACCTACAACACATAATCATCGAGGTTCCCTTTTAATTCCGGGCATTTCTTAGTTCGCAAAGTTTATCGAAGCAACCTATTATGCCCCCCCCCTCTAAAGAAAATCCTGGATCCACCCCTGTACTGTAGTGCTGAAGGTCTCTCCTCTGGAGATGGTGGACTGAAGTTTGAATCGCTCTCCAGTAACAGTAAACAGAGGTACAACAGATGACTGATTCATTTTAGGACGACAGGCTCCCTACTTGTCCCAGAAAAAAAAAAGAAAAAAAAAGAAAGACAGCCTCTGAAAGGTAAATTCGATCAATGGGTCTAGAGGATGTTTATTATATATTTTTTTTAATTTTGTTACTTTCATGCTTCAGCCTACCTTAGTCTACATTCAAAATATTTTCATTTAATTAATCTTTCATATCATCAATAATAATCTTGGAACACATTTACAAGTCGAAATAAATTTAAACTAAACAACTTAAAATTTAGTTAAACATATACATTAGAAACAAAGTGTGGTTAAAACTCTTCTTATACTTGTCTGTTTCATGGTGGTGAGGAAATCGAATCTAACACGATGTAATCCGAACCGTTGTGCTGAACTGAAATATGATCAATTTGCAAACATTTGTGACAGAACAACCTGACTGTCTTTGATGGAAAAAAAAATTCAGAAGAGAACTTGTCAATCAGTTTATTCTGGATAAACCAAACTGATGTCTAAAGCTAGTACGTGGACATTCTAATTAAAGACAAAACAAACATGTTTCTATCAGACTTTGTATTTTTTTAAATAATGTTTCTCGTTTAATTTAAGATATACATGGTATCTGGCACGTACGCAGGAGGGGGGCCTTCGGGCCCGCCCCCCCAAAAATAATTGTGAAATGTTTAATTTCCCCATGGTTTCTTCCGATTTCTGGCAAAAGCAGGACATTTATTAAGAATTTAGATACATGTGTGAAGCCTTTTTGGGGGGATTTTACAGCATGCAATTATCCGGTCAAGTCACTGCCCAATTATTAACCCATTTTCTGTCTAACTTTTTACCCTCTTTGAAGTAATTAGCAATTGTACTGTTATTTTTTTGTAAAGAGAGTTTGCTTTCCACAGCAAAATAGAATTATCCTTGATATTAGGGTGTTTATCCCCCCTTTTCAGGATAAAGTACAGCTTTTAATGGATCAATTTTGGAAACTATCATTTTTCATTAAAATCTACGTTTTTGCAATAGAAGAACTACCCCCCACAGCATACATATTGCACTGTTAACCCTAAAATTTTCCTTGCAGTGAGATATAATAGATTTACCACTATTTCTAAATCGCCCTGAACATAATCTGAGCCTAAAACGTACTTTTGAGGCTTCAGTCTTCTTCCCCCCATCTGCTACAATACTACAGATTAAATTTAATCTGTATTTTTCGATATACGTGTTTTTTGCATTACTAAATAAAAAATGCTACTTTATATCTGCTCTTTCGAAGGTTTTGGACCCCCTAAAAAAATTCCTGTGTACGTGCCTGTCCGGTGTCAATAAGTTAGAATCACAAAATTATCTTATAAACTTTGTTTCTAACTCTCATATCTGAGATAATTACAGGAAGGGGTTGTGTTATTTTTCGACAATTACAGGAATGATGCTTATTCTTCGAGTCTTATTTATCTGGATCTTATTCCCACAAGTCTTGTTTCTTCGAAAGTTTAAATTTTAATTCTTAATTTAAATTTATTAAGAGGTTAATGGAATTCAGGAATTAAATGGAAACGGAAATTAGTCCGTATATGAAAGAGGTTGTCCCCTCCTCAACGCCTCGCTCTTTACGCTAAAGTTTTTTATTGCTTTAATGTGAGAAAGAGTCAAACTTTAGCATAAGGAACGAGGTGTTGAGGAGGGGACAACCCCTTTCATATACGGAATAATTTCTGTTCGTTTTAAATTTTCAAGTCGCTCCTTACTTGCAGTTAAAAACACTTGTTTTTTCATACTTAATTTCTGAACGTTTTTTTAATTAATGCATGCTTTGATTTTGGCTAATCACACATGTATAATTAAAACGAAATTTGCATATTGATTTTTTTTAAAATAAATGGCTTTCTCATAGTTTTGATTAGACGATTTTGGTGTTGGGGAGAAGGCCTACTTGCCCTCCAATTTTTAGTTACTTAAAAGTGCAACTAGATTTTTTACAAATCTTCTTGTCTGTAATAAACAAAAAAAAGTTTTGTTTGTAATAAACAGACGTATTTTACAAATTAACTTAAGTAATGAGCCTCTATATTTGTGTATTTTTATTACGTATCTGAGGGGTTTCACCCCTCCTCAATACCTTGCTCTTTACACTAAAGCTTGGATTTTGTCCCAAATCCTTAAGAATGACCCCTGAATCACAAAGGCCGTAGAATAAACAGTTGAAATTACTAAAAATGCTTTAGCGCGAAGAGCAAGGTATTGTGGAGGAGACGAACCCCCTTATATACGTAATATCTTATGTTCTTTTTGAGTTTTAATGCTGCTCATTACTTCTAGTTGAAAAAATCTATCGTTTTTTTTTAAATAATGCTAGAAAATCCTGCGCCCCCTTCATTCCTCCATGGAGAAATCCTTGTACGTAACCCCCTCCTTCCGACGAACCCCCATCCCAAAGCGAAAAAGTCCCCCTGAAAACGTCTGTACACTTCATAATAACCAATACTATATGTAAACAACAGTCAAAGTTTGTAACTTGCAGCCCCTCCCCTGGGGACTGTGGGGGATTTAGTTGTCCCCAAAGAAATAATAAGTTTTTGACTACGCTGAACAGAATGGATATCTCAAAATTTTGATCCGGCGACTTTGGGAAAAAAGAGTGGGAGGGGGCCAAGATACCCTTCGATTTTTTGTCACTTAAAAAGTGCACTAGAACTTTTAATTTCAGTTAGAATGAGCCCTCTTTCGACATTCTAGGACCAATGGGTTGGTACAAATACCCCTGGGAAAAACGAAAAACAAACAAATAAACAAACACCGTGATAAGTCTTTTGACAAAAAAAAATACTAAATTCCACATTTTTGTAGATAGTAGCTTGAAAATTCTACAGTAGGGTTCTCTGATACGCTGAATCTGATGGTGTTATTTTCGTTAAGAGTCTACAAATTTTAGTGGGTGTTTCTCCCTATTTTCTAAAGTAAGGCAAATTTTCTCAGGCTCTTAACTTTTGATGGTATGACTAAACTTGATGAGACTTGTATATTTTAAATCAGCATTAAAAAATGATTCTTTTGATATAACTATGGGCATCAAAATTCCGGTTTTTAGAAATTTGGTTATTATTGAGCCGGGTCGCTCCTTTCGTTACCACGAACTGTTTGATTTTGTTTAAACCAATTGGCAGTTTTAGTTATTTGCAAGAAGTAAATACGAACTGAAAAAAAAAAAAACAAAAACAGCGACAAAAATCGAGTCTTTTCAAAATATTAAAACGTGTTTGTCAAAAATATTTAGTCATTTACATGTTGTTAACTGAAAATGACAAGTGTTTTTCTTTCTTTTTTCTTTTTACATCTCGTTTTCAGTTAAGCCCAGATGTGCCTTTCCAAAAGTTCGTGGTAACGACCTGTCAGAAAGGGGCGACTCTTGCTAATGGTGACCAAAAATTTTAAAGAAGGCGTTCTGATAACAAAGTATGCGTTGTTTATTGTTTTTTTACAGTAATTCTAAATATGCAAGTTTTAGCGACACATCAAAAATTCGACCCTGATAATATTTGCTAGAAGTTCATAAAAGGGGTACTCCCCCCCCCAAAAGTGAAATCTCAATCAAACTTACACCATCAGATTCAGCATACCAGAGAACTTGATGTGGCTCTATCTAAAAGTAGAGGGATTTTTTTTCTCTCTTTTCCCAAACGGGTGATCATATTGACCCATGATTTTAGAATACCAAGAGATGTCACACTGAAAAGGAAACTGAAATTTCTGGCACCATTTAAAATTAAATAAAACATTGCACCACTGTAAAGAGGTGTTCTCCACCATTTAATAGCGCAAAACAACTTTGGCTCAAAAAGGCCAATGTTGTTCTGATGTGTTATTTGGATAAAATCCGAGATAGCCGATCAATTAAGCATTATCAAAAATATGTATTGAACTTTATAACTTAATTAATCAACTTACTTAACATAATGTCAACGTAATAGTAATTAATGAAAGCAGTCAATATAATAAAATATATAGTGTAATTTCGCGTGGTGATTCACTCGTTTGTAAAAATGCATGTATTCCACACACAATAAACGGTTAGTATGGACAATTAGTTTACTAAGTATGAATTTTACTCCTTTTGTTTATTATTTGGGGTGGGGGCTGTAAATGAATAATTCAGTAATAGCTTCTGGCCTCTAGGGGTATGATTTTATTAGTATGGTTGAATTTGTTTGTTGAAAGCCTTGTGGTGCCGATTAGGTTGTACCATTGGTTATAAATATTTTTTCTTTGTCCTTTATTATTTTCTAATTTGTTTTTGCCACCTCTTCGGACAAGTTTATACTTCTCGGGGTGGCTGTTATTACTGTTTTTGTTTTAGTTTAATAACAAATGCTCTCTCTATAAACTTAGTTAATTCATTTTAGGCTTGATTGGGGTGTACCTAAAGCCTTACAAAATCTATTTTTTTATGACCAAGTTTCCTAACTTTAAGTGAGCCTTTAGAGAAATATAGAATGTCTTTTTTTTTGGGTGGAGAGTTCAGAAATCAGCCTCTAATCCCCTTTAGCGTGCAATATATGTGCTCCGAGACTATAGATAGCCTCCTATTTCAGATTCCTCCCCCCCTGTGTAATGTAAAAGTTCACTTGCACCTACTTACTGGAACAAAAAGGTAGAGGTAGGGGGATGGGGAGAGCGTCCTCAGTGCAACAATGAAATTTTCTGCGCGGGGTGGGGGGGGGGTAAATGCTACCAGAAGCACTGTTTTTACAGACATTTAAATGGGAATACTTTTCATTTTCTAATGTATTTCTTATGTTTTCTTATTTCTGTATGTCTCCAATTACTCATGTCTTCTTGTCTCCCAAGGGCATTTCCCGAAGGGCAAATGTGATTTCTCCTTGGGTTCCTGTACTGGTATCCATGGCAGATATCCCTACGAAAAGATTTGTTCGATGAATCTATGTTGTAACCGTGGAAAAGATGACCCTATAATTCATTTTCGCTATTTCAGACCCCCCCCCTTCCAATAAATATTTGAGGGGTGCACTTTTTCAGATATAATTATCCTTTCGGAGCCATTTTTATAGGAACATAAACTTGAATTTAAGAAAAGAGGATAACTCTGTTTTTGTTTGTCGAAACAGCTAGCTTTTTTGTAGTTTTTTAATTTTTTTTTTATTAAGTTTATTTAGTTTATTTTTATTATATTTTATTATATTTATTATTATATTTTTATTTATATTATTTTTATTTATTTTAGTTTTTATGTAGTTTATTTTTTTATTTTTTTTGTAGTTTATTGTAGTTTTTTGTTTACCGTATTATTGAATGTTGATTATTCTAATATTGATGATTCATTGCCTATTTATGTGAATAAAATTTTTATTAAGCTCTTGGAATTATTATTAAGCTTCAAATTTATATTTAACGATCTCAGAATTAATAATATGTATTTTAAATATTTTAGTTTTCGATACTCACTCTGTGATTTCAGCAATCCGCACTTGTCGCCTTTCAGTTTAGGCATTTTTTTGTAAAATGCCTAAAATTGCATTTTGCTTTTTTGTAAAATTGCACTTTTATGTAAAATCAAGCTTGTTTCTGATGAATTTCTAAAGGACTACGAGTCAAAAGATGTGTAGTCTAATATGTATAAATTGATCCAGGTGGAGGGATCTGGGCTCAAAAACCCTCTTTTTATGCTCTTTAAATGATACCGGAATGATTAATCTCTAAAATAAACCAACGTCTTTATGCTTAAAATAAACACGCACCAGTGATTAGGCTTCTGGCAAAAAATACGAAATCCCACATTTTTGTAGATTGGACCTTGAAATTTTTTCTATAGGGTTCTCTGATACGCTGAATGTGATGGTGTGATTTTCATTAAGATTCAATGACTTTTAGGGGATGTTTCCCCCTATTTTCCAAAATAAGGTAAATTTTCTCAGGCTCGTAACTTTTGATGACAAGGACTAAATTTGATAAAATTTATATATTTGAAATCAGCATAAAAATCCGAAATTCTGTTTTTTAGAGTTTCGTTTACTATTGAGCCGGGTCGCTCCTTACTACAGTTTGTTACCACGAACTGTTTGATGAGGGTCAGTCTTTGGAACTGTGCTTAAGGTGTTCCATTTATCCAGATAAAAACTATACAAACCAAAGTATTTTTGGTCCAGACATTCAATTATTACCTATGAGTAGGGGTTTGCCCCCTCTTAATCCCTCATTCTTCACGCTAAAGTTTTTGAGTACTTTTAAAAAAGCCTCTTATTCTAATGACACGAGCCTTGTGTCTCTGAAGTCTTTCTTATCGAATTAGGACAAAAGTTAAACTTAGTGTAAAGAGCGGGATATTGAGGAGGAGGAGACCCATCGTGTAAGGGGAAATTACAAGGAGTAATTTCTGTTTATTTTAAGAATTAATGTGGCTCCTTACTTCCAGTTGAAAAACGTGTTTTTTGTTTAGTTTCTAATCGTCTATCAAACGGTGAATCTGGTGGTGCGATTTTTCATTAAGAAACCTTGACTTTTTGGGAGTGTTTCCCCTCTTTTTCAAAAATCCGGCAAATTTTTTCACTCTCGTAGCTTTTGAAAGGTAACATTAAACTATTTGAATCTTATATACTTGGAATCAGTATAAAAAATTCTTTTGATGTATCTATTGATATAAAATTCCGTTTCTGAGAGTTTTAGTTACTACTGAGCCGCGTCGCTCCTTATTTACAGTTCGTTACCACGAACTGTCTCATCATTGGAATTACAAAGGATGACTGGATACAGGATCAGAATCGCATTAGAAAAACCTAGCGTGACCCTTTGTTTGCACATTGCTTGTGCGTAAATTTTAGGGAAAGTTAGAAAAGGGTTCTTCATTTGCATTTTTTTTTCAAGTCGTATCGAGTGGTTCTAGAGGTTCTATCACCAAATTAATTGTGTCAAAAAACAGATATCCCTCATAAGGAATATCCTGTTTGTTTTTTTGTAACTTATCACAAAGAATTAAAGTATCACAGCGTGTAACTTATCACTACATGTTAAAGGTTGTCACAAATTCACACAAGTCATATAACTTTCATTTTTAATATGTGAATTGACGGGTTGACTTACCATCCATACTCATGAGTTCCCTTTATTCCGACAATGGCTTATAGATTTAAAAAGTTTTGATTATAAAATTGAAGAAAATCAAAATCTTTTAATATTTCGAAAACAATATGCAATGAATGTTCCATAACAAAGGTTTATCCTTAGGTCCAACTTTAACGGAGAACATTTACGAGGGTGAATTGCGTAGCTATTTATTCCTAAGTGCGGGCGCCCGTAAAATAACAAGCCGACAACATGTTCAGAAGGTCTGTCTCAAACGAATTTCATAAGCTAACATATATTGATATTGCGAGAATTAAAAAAGGCCTATTTTTGCAGAAGACACCATTAGTATGTGATAAAGGTAGACGTTTCTTTTTATAGTGCTTTTATTGTATAAGCCTAGAATTGGGGTTGTTGAGAAGGAAACATGTTAAGAATTTAATTCTTGCTTTGTAATTAAATAAAAAAAAACTAGTTTTTTTTAACTGAAAGTAAGGAGCGACATTAAAACTTAAAACGAACAGAAATTACTCCGTATATGAAATGGGTTGTCCCCTCCGCAATCCCTCGCTCTTTACGCTAAAGTTTTTAATTGTTTTAAAAAGTAGAATTGTAGCAGAGTCAAACTTTAGCGTAAAGAGCGAGGGATTGCGGAGGGGACATTTTGTAGATAGGAGCTTGAAACTCCTACTATAGGGTTTTCTGATACAGTGAATCTGATGGTGAAATTTTCGTTAAGATCCTATGACTTTTAGGGGGTATTTCCCCCTAATTTCCAAAATAAGGCAAATTTTCTCAGGCTCGTAACTTTTGATGACAAAGACAAAATTTGATGAAACTTATATATTTAAAATCAGCATAAAAATCCAATTCTTTTGATATATCTTTTAGCATCGAAGTTCCTTTTTTTAGAGTTTCGTTTACTATTGAGCCGGGTCGCTCCTTACTACAGTTCGTTACCACGAACTGTTTGATATTTAGAAAAATTTTAGTTACCAAAATTCTGTCGCGAGAGGACTCAACCTAACGGAAATTAAAATTTCTAGTGTACTTTTTAAATGACCAAAAGAAATTGGAGGGCAACTACACCCCAACCCACGCTTATTTTTTCCAAAGTCATTGGATCAAAATTTCAAGATGGCCATTTTGTTCAACATGGTCAAAAGATCTAATAACTATGTCTTTAAGGACGACTTAATCCCCCACAGTTCCCTTAGCGAAGGGCTGCAAGTTATGAACTTTGCCCATTGCTTACATATAGTATTGGTTATTGGGAAGCATACATACGTTTTCAGAGGGATTTTTTCTGGTGATGGGGAGGGGGTTATGTGAAGTGATCTTTCCATGGAGGAATTCATCATGGGGAAGATTATTTCCATGAAGGAGGTGTATTATTAAAAAAAAAGTGTTATTTAAAAAACAATGAGAAATTAAATAAGTAAGGAGTAATATTAAAACTTAAAACAAAGAGAAATTATTAAGTATATGAGGGGGCTTGTCCCTTCTCAGTACCCTAACATGCTAATTTCGTTTTAATTATTCGTGTATGTTGAGCCAAAATCAAAACCTGCATTAGCTCAAAAACTTTCAGAACTTAAATAATAAATAACAATTTTTATTTTAAGTGAAAGTAAGAAGTGACTCAAAACGAAGAGAAATTATTCCGTATATGAAAAGGGCTGTTCCCTCCTCGATGCCTACTCTTTTCGCTAAAGTTTGACTCTTTCTCAAAACTCTACTTTTTAAACGTAAAATAATTAGCGTAAAGAGCGGGGCATTGAGGAAGGGACAGCCCCTTTCATATACGGAAGAATTTCTGTTCGCTTCAAATTTTAATGTCACTCCTTACTTTCAGTTAAAAACTTTGTTATTTAATCAGTATCAAAGGCGATGCTTTGATGACAGAGATTTTTAATTGAAATAGCAAAATAGAATCAGTAATTTGCGTTTTTTCTAGCCAATAATCAGCTGAAAAAATCAGCTATAAATAATATAATTTTCAAACAGTTCGTGGTAACGAACTGTAGTAAGGAGCGACCCGGCTCAATTGTAATCAAAATTTAAAAAAAAGAACTTTGATACCAATAGTTACATCAAAAGAATCAAATTTTAATGCTGATTTTAAATATATAAGTTTCATCAAGATCAGTTATACCCATCAAAAGTTACGAGCCTGAGAAAATTTGCCTTATTTTAGAAAATAGGAGAAAACAACCCCTAAAAGTCATAGAATCATAACGAAAATCACAGCATCAGATTCAGCGCATCAGAGAACCCTAGTGTAGAAGTTTCAAGCTCCTATCTACAAAAAAGTGGAATTTTGCATTTTTTGCCAGAAGGAAGATCACGGATGCGTGTGTATTTGTTTGTTTGTTTTTTTTTTTTTTTCCAGGGGTGATCGTATCGACCCAGCGGTCCTAGAATGTTGCGAGAGGGCTTATTCTAACGGAAATGGAAAGTTGTATTGCCCTTTAAGTGACCAAAAAAATTGGAGGGTACCTAGCCCCCCTCCTTCCCTTTATTTTCCCAAAGTCACCGGATCAAAATTCTGAGATAGCCATTTTATTCGGTGTAGTCAAAAAACCTTATAACTATGTCTTTGGGGACGACTTACTCACCCACAGTCCCCGTGGGAGGGGCTACAAGTTACAAACTTTGACCAGTGCTTACATACAGTAATGGTTATTGGAAAGTGTACAGACGTTTTCAGGGAGATTTTTTGGTTGGGGGCAGGGGTTGAGAAGAGGGGGATATGTTGGGGGAACTTTCCATGGAGGAATTTGTCATGGGGGAAGAGATTTTCTAGCATTATTAAAAAAAAACAATGAAAAAATAAATATGAAATTTTTTTTTTTAACTGAAAGTAAGGAGCAGCATTAAAACTTAACACGAATAGAAATTATTACGCATATGAGGGGCTCACCTCCTCCTAATACCTCACTCTTTACGCTAAGATATTTTTAGTAATTTCAACTATTTATTCTACGGCTTTTGTGATTCAGGGGTCATTCTTAAGAAATTGGGACAAAATTTAAGCCTTAGTGTTAAGAGCGAGGTACTGACGAGGGGGTGAACCCCCTCATATACGTAATAAAAACAATGAGAATAAAGAAGTTCGTTACGTAAGCTGATTTTTAAGTTACGTATATCTTTTACTAATAAAAACATTTGTTAAAAATTAAAAGTTCTAGTTGCCTTTTTAACTAACCGAAAAATCGGAGGGCAACTAGGCCTCCTCCCCCGCTCCTTTTTTCTCAAAATCATTCGATCAAAACTGTGAGAAAGCCATTTAGCCAAAAAAATAAATATGAAAATTTCATTTTAATTACTCATCTGCGGAGAACCAAAATCAAATCATGAATTGATTCAAAAACGTTCAGAAATTAAATAAAAAAAAAGTTTTTATCCGAAAGTAAGGAGCGACATTAAAACTCAACACGAACCGAAATTACTTTGTATACGAAAGGGGCTGCTTCTTCATCAACGCCCCGCTCTTTTCGCTAAAGTTTTTTACTGTTTTAAAAAGTAGAATTAAGAGAAAGAGTCAAACTTTAGCGTAAAGAGCGGGTATATTTGGGGTTCGCCTTATTACGTATATGGGGGTTCGTTCAATATGCGTAACAATTTCTGTTCGCTTTGAGTTTTAATTTTGCTCCTTACTTTCAGTTGAAAAAAACTTGTTTTTTCCTTATTTAAGTTCTGAATGTTTTTGAATTAATGAAGGTTTTGATTTTGGCTCACCGTATAGGAATTATTAAAATGAAATTTCCATATTAAATTTACTTTTTCTGGCTAAATGGCTTTCCTAAAATTTTGATCTGACGATTTTGAGAAAAAAGCGGTGGGGGAGGGGGCCTAACTACCCTACAATTTTTTTGTCACTTGAAAAGGCCACTTGAACTTTTAGTTTTATTTACGAATGCAGTTATTTGTAAAAAATAATGCAACTTACGAATTAAATTAACTAACGTTAATTTACGTCTTGATTTACGTCTCTTCCCCCATGTTAAATTCCTCCATGGAAAGATCCTCTCACATAACTCCCTCCACCTGACATCCCTACTATCAGAAAAAATTACCCCTGAAAACGTCACCATACTTCCCAATAACCAATACTGTGTGTAAACAATGGGCAAAGTTCGTAACTTGCAGCCCTTCCCCCGGGACTGTGGGGGATTAAGTCGTCCTAAAAGACATAGGTATTAGATTTTTACATAGTTACAACGAGCTGTTTGTTGATCAATATTTCTATTCTTGTTGAGTTTTGGTTTCTATAGATGGTTGAACGGTTTGACTTGCACATGATTCTTACATTTCATTTCAGTCATGAGTTGATATTCTTGAAGTGTATATTTTATTTCAGATATAGTCGATTAACATGGGAAAAGGCGACCCACTTTGTCCACTTGGATTCCATCCGCAAGTAAGATGGCCAACCAGGTGTAAAAGATGTTTCAGGTTAGTTTATTTATACAATTGCAAGTAAATTTAAAGTACCACTTACACTGAAACCTACACAACCAATTGTGCCTAAAAAAAGAAAAATCGGGAATTCAAATTTTGAATAAAAGGACTTTCATTTGTTTTTTTTTTTGGTAGTGAATGCCAAATTAAAATAAAAGAAACATTAGTGAAAAATCTGCCAAAAATCAGCTAAAATTTTAAGGGAATAAACAGATATAACTTCCTTTGAAAATATGCCTCTGTGTTGGAATCAACAAAAACCTTTGAACTAACTTTGAACTAATTTATGTTTGAAAACAACATATTAATAAAAATCACATCCATAAAGGGAAGGCAACAAGGTGCCTACTAAAAGACGACACCAATACATTGACTCTCAACCGATTAAATATTCAATAAAACACAAAATGATTATACTCTCTCTTATAATACTTTTTAGTAAAAATATACAAAAGAAAAATTTAAATGATTAACCATTTTTCATCATTCAAAAATACTTCTTAAATCTGGTTTTAATTAAACTGACATGGTCAGCCCCCCACTCCCTCCTCAATGCCAGTCAGAATACTAATCCAAATTTTCTGAACAAATAACAGATAGTGAAGCCGGTAGGTGTGGGTTCTTGATACTCAAGCATGAGATTATCGGAATTCCTAGTAACATATGAGTGAAGGGCAATATTAACACGAATTAACTGTCTAAAGGCTGAAGGAAATACATTACACTAACATTGGTATACAAAATTGCAGCTTCTTGATACTCAAGCATGAGATTATCGGAATTCCTAGTAACATATGAGTGAAGGGCAATATTAACAGGAATTAACTGTCTAAAGGCTGAAGGAAATACATTACACTAACATTGGTATACAAAATTGCAGCTTCTTGATACTCAAGCATGAGATTATCGGAATTCCTAGTAACATATGAGTGAAGGGCAATATTAACAGGAATTAACTGTCTAAAGGCTGAAGGAAATACATTACACTAACATTGGTATACAAAATTGCAGCTTCTTGATACTCAAGCATGAGATTATCGGAATTCCTAGTAACATATGAGTGAAGGGCAATATTAACAGGAATTAACTGTCTAAAGGCTGAAGGAAATACATTACACTAACATTGGTATACAAAATTGCAGCTTCTTGATACTCAAGCATGAGATTATCGGAATTCCTAGTAACATATGAGTGAAGGGCAATATTAACAGGAATTAACTGTCTAAAGGCTGAAGGAAATACATTACACTAACATTGGTATACAAAATTGCAGCTTCTTGATACTCAAGCATGAGATTATCGGAATTCCTAGTAACATATGAGTGAAGGGCAATATTAACAGGAATTAACTGTCTAAAGGCTGAAGGAAATACATTACACTAACATTGGTATACAAAATTGCAGCTTCTTGATACTCAAGCATGAGATTATCGGAATTCCTAGTAACATATGAGTGAAGGGCAATATTAACAGGAATTAACTGTCTAAAGGCTGAAGGAAATACATTACACTAACATTGGTATACAAAATTGCAGCTTCTTGATACTCAAGCATGAGATTATCGGAATTCCTAGTAACATATGAGTGAAGGGCAATATTAACAGGAATTAACTGTCTAAAGGCTGAAGGAAATACATTACACTAACATTGGTATACAAAATTGCAGCTTCTTGATACTCAAGCATGAGATTATCGGAATTCCTAGTAACATATGAGTGAAGGGCAATATTAACAGGAATTAACTGTCTAAAGGCTGAAGGAAATACATTACACTAACATTGGTATACAAAATTGCAGCTTGCACTGCACTCTCAAACGCTTGAAAAAAGATGCTGTGCCATTATCTCCTTCAACACAACCTCCCAGCAATCGAACAGCTCTAATCTATAAAAACTTTACTCTTTTAAAGCTCACATAAAAATCACTCGATCACAAAAGACAATTGTAAGAAATGTAAAGGCTTACTATTGCATGGTATAATGTTGGAAGAGTTTATAGACGTAAAACATCCTACTGTCATGCTTCTAAAATTTACTACAGATTAAGAAGAAACCCGGGTAACGTACCTCCCTCACCTGTGACAAAGCTTTACTACTAAAGAAATACCTTTTTATCAAAATTTCCCAGACTTCCAACTCTACCGTATATAATATTTTTTTCTTAGAACTGACAGAAAACCTAAACTTGTAAACACAGGAAATGTGATTACTTTCAGCAGCAAATCCTCAATTGTTTGACTTGAAACGCTTGCTGGGTCATTCGCAAAAGATGCAAGGAAATACTCAAGCAAATAAAATCGCATTGTATCAACATAAACTAGATTTAAGAGGAGCCCTAAAACTGATCCTTGAGGAACGCTGCAATCAATTTCAGAAGGAGACGATAAATAAAATCTCGATAGATCTTCCACGTAAAAAATATCAAATGAATCTAAACAAGGACCTCTCACTCATGTATATTTTAACCGCTTTATTGAAATCTTAAAATCAACTGTATCAAAGGCCTTTCAGAGATCAATTAAAACATTAAGATGAATTTCATTACGTTGAAAGTTCATATTCTTAGTAATATAAAGGAGTTGCACGGTATGTGACGTTGAATGGCTTTGCCTAATGCTAAAATGTGTCTCACTTATTCTGGTGGAAGCACCTTTGAAAATTTGCTTCGACGATTATGTGCTTCTCCCAGTTTAAGATTGCCCTTGTTTGTATTTTTTTCAGTTCGTCTTCGTCTTGTTTTATTATGCTAGAAGTTATTCGTTTCTCTTCCCTTTAATTTCTCTATTACTATAGTGTTGTACTTTTACATTTATGACCGGAAATAAATTTATACATGCACATAAATGATAAAAAGTGTACGAACGAAAAGATTTGTAAAATTTAACTGATTAGTTTTGTTTATTCATTTTTAGGGTTCAACGTGGCACGTGATTTTTAAAAACCCAAAAGCAAGATTTTAGAAAGTTCTGGTTTTCACTCTAGAGATAGACCTAGGCCTAAGTCTTAGTGACAAACCTAGACCAGGTAGACCTGAGATGGACCCTGGAGTTGAAAAGTGTCGCAATTTGGTGTATTTGGTGCTTCAAAATTTGAAGAAAACTAGCGTTAAAATTGGACAGAAACATTTTTTTTATTGCGTTAAAATATTTTATCATTAACATATTGAACTACACGTTTTATTGAGATATTTCGTACAGACATTAGTTAGTCTCCCAGGAGCTGTTGGTGAAAAAGTTAAGAGACTGTTTCAGCATCTTCGGCACAGTTTCTGGGCACACCTTAACACGATAATCATTATGATTACGTTATTTTAATTATATTCTGCTTGGCAAGCCTGAGGTTGGGCCAAGAATGTGCCCCCTCTGACTAAAAATACTGACAATGTTGTATAAATTTAAACATTTTTTACTGTTTATAAAAAATGACTATCGTTTGGATAAAACGTATAAGCTTATTGCCAGAAAAAAGATTAGAGGTTTAGTGCTAAAAAACTCATTGGATGCCCCTAGATTCTGCTGATATCATTTGAATTTGTTTTGATGGACTTGTACATAAAACACTGCACCTTATTAAGTCGAGTCCAACAAATGTGCTGAGGTATTGAAAAGAAGGATGAAAAAAAATACTGAATTCAAAAAGTAATTCGGATGTACAATTTGCCCATTCTTTGTGGTGATACTAGTCATGTCTCTAAGTGGTAATTCGGATGTTCTTTGAGGTGATACTAGTCATGTCTCTAAGTGGAAGTATTGGAGCGATGGAAGTGTGAACTTTGAAAAAATGCGGTTGGAAGAATTAGAATTAAAGATTCCTGGCAACTTAAAATGAATAACTGAAAAGTTTCTGTTAGAAAAATTAATAAATAGATCCAGTTTCTTTTCTTAGCAGTTAATTTGCTTGGCAGGGTTCATTTTGCTCCTATTGGTATTGAAAAAGGAACTCTTAAATGGAGCTTATAACAATACATCCCTAGGGATCCTCGAAAAAGAGCCCTAAGCTGCAGATCACAGCGGTAGAGTGGTGTAACATACTACCGATTGCCTAGCCCAACTGGTAGGACGGCTAACGCAGCAGGGTGCCAAGGGTCTGGAGAACCTCTGGTGAAGAATATTTAAAACATTTGGAAATCAAAATCACTCGCAGAATAGAACTACTACGACTTTCAAGGTAGTCAACGGTTGCCATGTCAGTGTGGTGCCTGCTCCAACAAGTATACAAGCTACATGACGTAGAAATCAACAGGTGGTCGAGGATTCCCAATAGTAAAGTTCAAAGTTTTGTGGTCTGTCTGAAGAGCTATTTCTTGTCATCAAAAGACGTCGCGTCAAGCTCCCTACCCTACCTTGTGTCATCCAAAAGATGCGACATGTTACGACGTCCTCATGTATGAGCCGTCACATTCCTGGAGACAACAGCTGGAAAGACAGAAGAAGAATCCTTGGCAAACATTCAAAGAAGACCTCGAACTGTGAGGAGGCTTCTGGACGCATGCTTGGAAATGGGAGTGGAACTGGTTGAAAATCACCATGGAAGCTGCAGCTGATAGATTGAGGTGGTTTTTGGGAGTGACTCCAAGACCCGGTAGTAGCAGCCAGGATAGTTCATCCTTTGGTTACTGCTAAAATAAGTATTCGTACTGACTTAGCTCTATTGAAATAATTTTCATAAATACTATTGAAAAGTTTGTGTGATGTAACATAAATTTACAAAACTGGTGGTCAAAGATTGATAGTTACTTTTGAATATATTTTAATATATTAAGATGGTAAAGTGGATATGGAATAAAAAAAAATAAAAAAAATATGCCGTCTTCCAACGCTCTTCCCAGCAATCATAACAGAGGAACTGAAATAGCTTAAATTAAAAAAAAAAAATTGTAAATTATGGTGTTTTCCTATGCTTTATTTCTTTTTTATTAAAAGTGATCTTTTTTCAAATATTTTAATTAAATTTTGCTTGTTTGTTGCCAATGTTGCCATATACCAGCTTCAAAAACTGGGTATCAAGTTCGGGCATGTTTAAAAAAAATTGAGAAACATTTCAAGCAGAAGAAATAAAGTTTGGATTCCCGATTTCTATCTGAACTTGTAAAAATTTTGATATTTTTCGGACTTCTCCCAGACAGTAAATAAATAAATAAATAACACAGTAAATAAATTTTTCTTTATACATTACTTTAGAATTTTGCTTACTACTGGTCGGGCTTGGTCGTTTAATACAGTTTTTACTGTGTATTTTTACTGTAATACGGTCTCTCAGACATTAAGATGCCTTCTTGTTTCCACGGTCACCTTAAATTTTTGACAAACTCGAGAATTTGATCGTTCATTTCGAGTGAGACGATCCCTCCACTCTAAGCGTTTTCCAAGATTTTAGGTTCCCCCCTCCAACTCCCCCAATGTCATCGGAAGAGTGACTCCCCCAAAGAGCTTTGAAACATTAAATCCTTCCAAACATCAAATTTCATTAAGATCCCATCACTCGTTCGTAAGTTAAAAATACTTCATTTTTTCATTTTTTTCCGAATTAAGATGCCTTCTTGTTCCCACGGTCACCTTAAATTTTTGCTTTAGCCTTCATCCTGGATACGGCCTTGGTCAACGGACTGACGTTATGATTTACGCGACAACTTAGTTGAATTCCATTATTACTAACTATCATAGAGAAAAGAACTGTCTCATACTGGAGTGGCAAAATGCCCTAAGAGTAATGTGTACCCTCGGCTTTCATGGGTCACGTTTTACACCCGTATAAAAGTACAAAGCGTATAAAAGTACAAAGTAAAGTTAATGTCTGGGAGACCGTAAAAAAAAAGCTTTTCAAATCGAAATAATTTCTTTTCAACTCAAAGGTACATATACTATGTCGCGACAAAAAACAAAAATACATTTATTTGGACATGCATGACTAACATAGATTTATTAACGTATTCACCAAAAATAGGTGTTTCAAAAATAGATGTAAATGGAATAAATCGTTGATTCAAATTAGCTGCACACTAGACGAGCAAAATTAAACTGTCCTGTGGTGGCGCAGTGGGTTTGACCTTAGCTTGGTAATACGGATACCCAGAGATACCCAGAGATCGAACCATGCTGCAGAAATGCACTACAGGGCCGACGCAGGGACCTTAGTAGTCAAGAAGCGTCGTTAATCTGATACAATACAATATAAAATTAAGCTGATTAGTAAAAATATAACGAATCAAAAAGCTAAAATTTTCGCAGATTTGAGCTGCATTGTTTTTTTCTCAGTAATTTTATGCCCAGAAAAAGAAAAACTGAAAAGATTCAAAAACTGAAAGATTCCCTTGAAAGATTCAAGGGATATTTGAGATTCGGGAGATTCAAATGAGATGACAACTCCCAAAGATGACTGTAGAAGTGATATCTTGATACTATCAGACGAGCTGCCAAAAATTCTTGCAGATTGGAGCTTCATTGTTTTGATTTTTTTCCAGTATTTTTATACTCATAAAAAAAAGAACTGCTCTGAAGGTTTTACATTTTCAGTAAATTGTAAAAGACGCTCTAAGCCTTTTGAGGATTTCAAGGGAGATGGCAACTCCCAAATATGACTATTGAAGTGATATTTGGCGACTTTCCGAGGAGCTGCCTACTTTCTGCTACCTGTTGCATATCTTTGGGTGCCATGTCTGCCGTTATGCCAATCTTAGCAACGTCCCACCAAGCGCTAAACAATTCCTGCACTGCCTGGCACAGTCCTCACGATGCTTAACACGCGTACCCTGATGTACACGATTTACGAAATTCGGTGACCCCACGCCACAGTCATGAAAAAGTTTTTTATGCTATTATTTTTAGTAATAACAAGCAATTGTGTTGAAAATTTTTCGAAGTGTAATTCCTAGTCTTAAAGCCCTACTGAATTGATTTAATTTATTCTAGGGATTACAAAGAACATATCGGTAAAAATAATGAAGAAGCTGGGTCTGGCAAATTAAGAAAAGATGACGTGACATCATCTAGCCCTGCACTTAGTGATTTTGATCTTTCATACCAAAGGTATTCTTCCATATTTCACCTTAATCCTTATGCATGAAATTAAATCCGTGTTTGGTTCCATTTGCTATAGATTTCTGGTCTCTAAAGCAGCTAATATCTAGAAAAAGACACTTTTCAAGAATTGTAATTGAGATATAGTAGCTATTACTACGATAAAGTGACTGTTAAATAGCTGACGAACCCCTACTTCCTATATTTTGACTGTATGGATAAGCTCCTTCTAGTAGTAGCTATAAATATTAGATTTAAATGAGCCCCTAAACTGCTCAATGTGAGGTTTCAATGCCCCACTAGCGACGAAGGAAAACGGCAAAGACACATCACTGCTTTGCATGCGAAAGAGTGATGTTTCTTGATGCTGAAGATAGGGGACTGTAACTCAACTATACGAGGTTTTTGGCTATCGTGATTCCAATGGTGTATTTTTTATTTTGATCCGGCACCATATTTGAGCCGTTTCAGGCTATGTCTCAAAATTCTCGTAAATTTTTCTTTGCAATAAACTTTTACCATTATGATTAATCAAAATAATAGTTACCATTCCTGAATAGGCTACACATGGCGATTCTATTTCTCTAGACAGTTTTTTCTTGAAAAAGTGATTTGAAATTTTCGGTTACTATGGGCTAGAGTTCGTTCTTTACTTTAAAAATATGATTGTATCTCTGATTTTGATTACTGGGATTAAAGCGAAGAAGCTTGATCTGGGAAACTAAAAAAAATGCCCTGACTTCACCTAGTCTTGGGCTAAGTTACTAAGGCACACTTGAACTATTTTCAAAAGGAAACATCCCACTTAGGATAAGCTTTGTAAATAAGAATCTATTTCAGTAAGTGGATTGTCGCAAGCCCAGATGGGTTGGATATGCATTTCAGAGAAAAAAAAAGTGAAAAAGTACAAAAAATGTCAATTCATTGAGCAGGAGGGAAAAATAACACGAAATGCTTAGAACTAAATGGTTTCAGATAAAAAAAAAACCCATTTGCTACATAATACATATATAGATAATACCACAGGTTGAATAGCCATTTATTGCGTATTAGACAAATATTAAGCCACATGGAGTACTTGAGTAAACTTTTTATCAGTTGCTGGATTTCTACTTAAAACCAGGGCTGCCAACTGTCAACGTCTAAATAGAGTTCAAATCAAAACCAAGAAAGAATATTTTCTGCTCAAAAAGAGCGGGAGTCAAAAAATTTGCGCGAATCCCCTCTGAGGTATTTAAAAGCATTTCACACAAAAAGTGTGCAAGTTGGCAACCCTGTTCCTCACATTAAACACACTTCTGACGAAGTTGCCAACTACTGACGTTTAAAGCAAATGAAAACTAGTACCCAAAAAAAGTGATTTTCACTCTTCCGCATCCTCTCTAAGGTGAAAAGAATGCATTTTATACGAAAAATGTGCAAGTAGGCTACCGAACTTTAAGCCGTCTCCCCTATATCTTCCCCATATATTTACTACATAGAAATCCAATTTCCTAGTTAAAACAGCTTCCCAGCCGTAAAGCAGCGAACATTAATGCTAATATTCTTGGATAAATGAAATGAAGTGTAAAACGTAAAATGAAACAAAATAAAGGATAAATGAAATGTAAAATTCAATTTTTTTAACTGCTACTATCCTATAATATTTAAAGTATGGCAGGAAAAAAAAAATTAAGTTACAGTATTAGCTATTGGTTATATATATGATATGAAAAGTTGTCATTTGATATATTATTTTTTACTTTATTTAATATGCTTCTATTTTTTCTTAATAATGTTTTTTGTGGCACTTGCAACTACTTTAATAATAAATCTTTCAAAATTTATATAAATTACTTCAATATCAGTTTAATGATAATATCACAATTGCTTCAATATAAATATAAAAATAATTAAGCATAAAACAAATAATACTAACAAATAAATAATTCAAAAAGTTCCATATATACATAGATACCCGTATTCATTAACTTTACCGTAAGTAGTAAGAGTCTACTCTTTATTTTAAAAACTTTGGGGGAGCAAAAATAAAGATTGTTTTCCAGTTCATTTGTTCTTTTTTGCTAATAAGGTTTTTTCTCATTAAAATCTAAAGGTTTGGAACGATCTCCTTTTGAACGCTTTTGAACTTATTTTCCATTAGCTCCATACTTGCCATGTGGGCTCCACTACTAGGCTACCTGAGTGCTGTAGACCCTTGTTAAGCCGTCCTCTTGCGGGTTTTAGAACGATCTCCTTTTGAACGCTTTTGAACCCGTGTTCCATTTACCTCCATACTTGCCATGTGGGCTCCACTACTAGGTTACCTGAGTACTGGAGACCCTTGTTAAGCCGTCTTCTTGCGGGTTTTAGAACGATCTCCTTTTGAATGCTTTTGAACCCGTGTTCCATTTACCTCCATGCTAGCCGTTTAGTCTCCACTACTAGGCTACCTGATTAGTGGAGACCCTTGTTAAGCCGTCCTCTCGTGGGTTTTTAAACGATCTCCTTTTTAATGCTTTTGAATCTGTATTCCATTTACCTCCATACTTGCCGTGTAGTCTCCACTACTAGGCTACCTGAGTAGTGGAGACCCTTGTTAGGCCGTCCTCTTGTGGGTTTTTTGTGATGTACTTATTTCCCTTTTTAACCCTATGACTTTTTTCCCTATTATCTAGGTACAAGGACAAAGCATCCGTGGTACCATCCTCACTAAACGTACGGTCAGCGTCTGCCTCTCCTTCACCATACCAGTCGTATGAAAGGTGCCCTTTATTTTGCTTGTAGCTTGTATTTTTGCTTGAAAAGTAGTTGCATTGTCTGTCAAAGTAGAACTTTTTCATAAGCGAACAGAAATTCATTTGTATTAAAAACTAGTTTAATACTCTTGAATGTACATGCGTAATGCTTAAAAGCTTTTGTTCTAAAGTCACTATAGTCCAGGCAAAAGACTCAAAAAACGTAACACTTCCATGATGTGTTCCTTTCAATCGATCTGAAAATATATTTTAACATGTTTAACCAGTTGACCAAGAATATACCCAGGAATAACCCTTAAAATAGCATGAGCCGGGTGTCCAGGCTTGGATTCCGGATGAGATATTATAGGTCCTACTCAGGGACATATCCATAATGAGGCTTAGTTTTATGAAGCCCCCCCGTCCCCTAGCAAAGTGTTTATTTAACCAAAAATTTAACTTGGATAGTACAAAGAACTGGATGATTCCCTAGTTTGAACAGTCAATTATCTTTTAAACAATTCTCAAGTAATTTTACTATTCTAGACTGTACATCGGTGGAATCATTGCAGTTTGGTTGATATCCTTACCAAAAAACATGAGCAAAATGGCTGACACCCCACCCCTATCTCCTTCTATCCTAACAGTGCTTAGGTCTTCGCCTACCAAAACAAGTTTCTGGGTGTATCTATGGTCTGGGAAGTAATGTTTTCTTTTTCTACAGTATTAGTGCTGGATTTGAGATAAGGAGGGGATACAAGCGAAATAGGGACTAAATGAAGGAAATATCAAAGGCGGCTCAATATTTTGTGCTTTTGACTAAAACAATTGTGACGAATAATTCTGTTTCAGGAAAGTGTAATGGTAATTTAAGTCGTCATTTATTATCAGATGTCAAATATAAAAGTGTAAATTGACAATATTACTATGTTTAACTCGAATGGTGTCTTGAATTTTTCTCCACATTTTGTGAAACATCTGTCACTTCTTAGTCTCTGTATTATCCCCTCTTTCTAATCCTATTTACTATGCAAAACGTTTTTGTCGTGACTCTCTTGTTTGGTTTCGGTGATTTATCCGCAAGTGCCTGGACTATTATAAATTTACTAAAGCTGACATAACACCAATAAGGGGTTTATTGTTTGGAGGGAGAAGGACCAGCCATTTGGGGGAGGATTAAACAAAATATAAAAGAGTAATGAAATAAACAAATTAAAACAAAATATTGGATAAACCACACAAAGCTTGAGAATTTGAGCATGAATGGGCCCTAGGGCACTAAATTGCATGTATGTCTGACTCTGATGCTTTTGGGTAGTTTGTTCTAGATGAACATGTAACGATTACTTGGTTTAATATGTTGAGGTTAAATCTTTGCCTTCTTCAGAAAAGAAGCTTTGATGCATTTAGTTGAGTCAACATTTGTCAAACTTCTGTCTCGAGGATGCTCCTAGTAGAAGTAATTCTTTCAGTCAACTTTTGTATTATTTATTCTAATAAGAATCTTTCTATAGACGAATATTTATAATGGTCTGAAGACTAATAAGAAGAAAAATCTCCAATAAGAAAAAATTCTAATAAAAAGATTAAATTGTCACGCAGTGCGGATATGTCACCTTCTGCATTGTCACGTTCGAATTGCATTCCGATGTAACCTAGCTTCCCACCCAAAAGCACCACTTCTGAATTTTCGAAAATCTAAACAGATCCCAAAAATTGAAAAGAAAAAAAATGCTCTACTTAGATCTGAAAACTAAAGGGGTTTCCAAAATCAAAGTGGTCTAGGTTATGATAGGCAAAGTGAATCTAAAAGTAAATTCAGATAAAAATTTTAAACTGCTCAATTATAACTAAATTGATTGAACATGAATCAAAAGGCACGCCTATTTTTCATAAATAATAAGGATTTTCTAGCAGTATGAGAAACAATAAGTATGAGATATAAGAGATAATTACAAGATCTTATATCTTATAAGAAATAATAAGAACCAGAATAAGAAATACAAGAAACTTCCAATAAGGAGAAAGAATTTTCTGTCAGATGGAGCCCTCCTTTTGACCTATTACCAGTAGTGGCCCCCTAATAACCACTGAATCAAGTTCATTAGCATAATTGTAATTTTGACCTACATATTCTGGTCATGAAACCTATATGAATGATTTTTTTGGGAATACATTACAGGAATACATCATTCGCATAACCAATAACTATCCATGCAACAATTTGGTAGAATGACCTATATATTCATGTCAGAGATGAAATTCTTTCATGAGATCTTCATTTGCATACAAACATGAGGCGCTAACAGCCAACCATAGCAACCAGATTTAATATAAGGCTGAATTATCATCATATTCATGATAATGAGTCCTTATGTACACTTCTTTTAGAGGGAACGCATGTTCATCAATGACCTTACCTCCAAAGGGCCCAAAGCCCTATCCCCCTAACTTCCCCCCTCCAAAAAACAACAAAATACGAAATAAACAAACGCAAGTGGTTTGTCCTAGTTATATGTCAGATAGAAAAAAAAATGCTTTTATTTGAATTCACCTTGACTTATTAAAATGCCCATTTTAAATGTGAATTGGAGATACGATAAGCTTTAATATCCTACGAATAGGCTCCTTGAGTAATCAGGACTAGGAATTCACTTCTTAGGGGGACTGTCCAAGACATATTGTTTATACTGAACTGATACCGGTGGATATTTCAGGAGTGATTGAGAGATCGATTAGTGGAAATGGGTTTTGGTACGCAGACGCTGTTGTTTTACACTTGACGCGCATGTGACTATTGCATCATAGTTATTTAAACTAAATGAGGATGATAGTTAGACATAGGTAGTATTGTTTATTTGGCCTGCTGCGCACAGATGCTGAAACTTTTCATGAAGACAGTCCTTTTTCAAAGCAAGGACTATGCCTCCTTCGTTGCGTGGTAAATAATTAAGTCATAGAAACATGTTTTACTTAGTATTTTCTATAATTTTATTGAAATATATCTCTCTGATTACCTGGAGCATATTATAATCTTAGAAACATACTTTACTCAATATTTTCTATAAATCTGTTTCAAAACATCAGATTTTAGAGTATCTGGTGTATAAAAAATAAAAAATTCAGAGTATCAAAAATCAAATATGTTTAATAAATCAGATGTTTTTTGAACCATGTGTATTCTTTTTTTTATCAAAATTAAAACTCAAGTTTCTTAAATGGTCAAATATTTTTAATAAACTAAACGTATCTTAACTTTGTGTATTCTTATTTGTCAAAATTAAGACAAAGTTTCTTAAATGATCGTATGTTTTTAGTAAATCAGATGTATCTTAACCGTGTGTTCTTATTTCCCAAAATTAAAACCCAAGCTGGTTAAATGATCAAATATTTTTGTTAAATCGTATATATCCTAACCGTGTGTGTTCTTATTTGTCAAAACTAGAACCTATATTTCGTGGGTGATCAAGTATTTTTAATAAATCAGGTTTATCTTAATCATATGTGCTTATATTTGCCAAAACTAAAACCCAAGTTTCTTAAATTATCAAATATATTTTAATAAATCAGAAGTATCTCAACCAAGTGTGGTTTTATTTGACAAATCTAAAACCCAGGTTTCTTAAATGATCAAATAATTTTAATAAATCACATGTATCTTAATCGTCTTGGTCAAAACTAAAACCACAAGTTCTTAAATGAAAGAATATTTTTGATAAATCAGATATATCTTAGCCGTATGTGCTCTTGTTTGTCAAAACTGAAACCCGAATTTCTTAAATGATCAAATATTTTTAATAAATCGAATGTATATGAACCGTTTCTGTTCTTATTTGTCAAAACTAAAACTGAAGTTTCCGAACTGACGATGTATCTTTAATAAATTCAATGTATCGTAACCGTGTGTGTTCTTATTTGTCAAAACCAAAACCCACATTTTATAATTATGTGTCTTTTTATGTGTCATGTCTTAAGTTAGCATGGCGCCAAGCTGACCCAACCTAAAACAACCTAACGTGAAAGTAGGTAGCTCAATGTAGCCTAGCTTAATATTTAGTTATGATGTCATATATAAATAAGTTGAAAAGATGGCAGCATCTGATTTATATAAAAATATTTGGTGATTTAATAAACTTGGGTTTTATTATTGACAAATAAGAACACAAACGATTAAGATACGACTGAATTATTAAAACATTTGATCGTTTAAGAAATACGGGTTTCAGTTTTGACAAATAAGAACATACACCGTTAAGATACATGTAATTTATTAAAAAAAATGATCATTTAAGAAACTTGGGTTTTACTTTTGATATATGTTAGCACACACGGTTAAGTACATCTGATCTATTAGAAATATTTGATAATTTAAGAAACTTGTGTTTTAGGTTTTGACAAATAAGAACACACTCTGTTAAGATACGTTTGGTTTATTAAAATTATTTTGGTTATTTAAGAAACTTGGAGTTTAGTTTGGCTAATAAGAATACCAACGGTTAAGACACATCTGATTTATTGATAAAATTTTATCATTTAAGAAATTCGGGTTTTAATTTTGACAAATAAGAACAAACACGGTTAAGATACGTCTGATTTATTCAAAATATTTGATCATTTAAGAAGCTTAAGTTTTACTTTTGACAAATATTAGTAAACAAGGTTGAGATACATCTGACTTATTAAAAATATTTGATCACATAAGAAACCGGAGTTTTAGTTTTGACAAATACGAACAAACAAGATTAATATAAATTTGGTTTATTAAAAATATTTGGTCATTTATGAAATTCGGGTTTTAGTTTTGACAATTAAGAACACACACTGTTAAGATACATCTTATTTATTAAATATATTTGATTATTTCAGAAACTTGTGTTTTAGTTTTGACAAATAAGAGTACACACACTTAATATACCTTTGATTGATTAACAAATACTTGGTCATTTAAGAAACTTCGATTTTAGTTCTGACAAAGAAGAATACACCCTGTTAAGATACATCTGATTTATTAAAAATATTTGATCATTTAATGAACTTATGTTTTAGTTTCGGCAAATAAGAGCACAAACTCTTAAAATACATTTGATTTATTAAAAAATGTTTGATAGTTTAAGAAACATTTGTTTTAGGTTTCAGAAATTAAAACAAAAACGTTTAAAATACATATGATTTTATTATAAATGTTTGATCATTTAAAAAACTTGGGTTTTAGTTTTGACAAATAATAGCACAGACGGTTAAGATATATGTGATTTATTAAATATATATGATCATTTAAGAAACTTGGGTTTTAATTGCGACAGATAAGAATACAAACAGTTAAGATCCATCTTATTCGTTAAAAATATTTGATCATATAAGAACCTTTGGTTGAATTTTGACAAAAATTACCACAACTTATTAAGATACATCTGATTTATTAAAAATATATGATCATTTAAGAAACTTGGCTTTTAGATTTCAGAAATAATATGACCCACGTTTGAAATAAATCTGACTTGAAAATAAATATTTTATCATTTAAGAAACTTGGGTTTTAGTTTTGCTAAAAACCATAACACGGTTAACATACATCTGATTTATTAAAAACGTTTGGCTATTTAAGAAACTTGGGTTTTGGTTTTGACAAATACACACACACGGTTAAGATACATCTTTTTTATTAAAAATATTTCATCATTTCAGAAACTTGTGTTTTAATTTTGACAAATAAGAGCACAGACTCTTAAGATACCTTTGATTGATTAAAAATACTTGATCATTAAAGAAACCTCGATTTTAGTTTTGACAGATAAGAATACACCCGGTTAAGATGTATCTGATTTATTAAAAATATTTGATTACTTAAGAAACGTGTGTTTAGTTTGGCAAATAAGAGTACAAACTCTTAAAATGCATTTGATTTATAAAAATTTTTTGATCAATTAAGAAACTTATGTTTTAGGTTTCAGGAATTAAAAGAAAATCGTTTAAAATACATATGATTTTATTATAATTATTTGATCATTTAAGAAACTTGGGTTTTAGTTTTTATAAATAAGAACATACACACGGTTAAAATGCATCGGGCTATTAAAAAAATTTTGGTTATAAATGCAACTTGGGTTTTAGTTTTGACAAATAAGAACTATCTATTGCTGTTTCTTGAGTAATCGGTTTTTACGGTGGCTGGCTACTAGCCCTCCGACCAACCCTCCTCCCTTTTCCAGGCTTGGGACTGGCTGTATAACAGGCGAATCAAACATCAAATCGAATATGTCTTTATAGAAGACATATGATTTCATTAATATTATTTGATCATGTAAGAAACTTGGGTTTTAGTTTTGACAAATAAGAACAAAAACAAGGCTGAGATACATGTGATTTATTAAAAATATTTGATCACTTATGAAACTGGGGTGTTAGTTTTGACAGGTACGAACAAACAAGATAAATATACATTTAATATGTTAAAAATAATAGATCATTTAAGAAATTCGGGCTTTAATTTTGACAAATAAAAACACACACGGTTAGGATATATATGGTTTACTACAAAAATTTGGTCATTTAAGAAGCTGGGGTTTTAGTTTTGACAAATAATAGCACAGACGGTTAATATATATCTGATTTATTAAAGATATATGATCTTTTAAGAAATTTGGGTTTTAGTTGTGAAAAATAAGAATACAAACGGTTAAGATACATCTTATTTATTAAAAATATTTGATAATTTAAGAATCTTAGGTTTTAGTTTTGACAAATATTTGCACAAATGGTTAAGATACATCTGATTTATTAAAAATATTTGATCATTTTAGAAACTTGGCTTTTAGTTTTCAGAAATAATATGACACACGTTTGAAAAACATCTGACTTGATTATAAATATTCTATCATTTAAGAAAGTTGGGTTTTAGTTTTGATAAAAAAACACGGTTAAGATACATCTTATTTATTAATAACATTTGGCTATTTAAGAAACCTGGGTTTTAGTTTTGACAGATTCAAACACACATGGTCAATATGCATTTGATATACTGAGAATATTTGATCATTTAAGAAACTTGATTCTAGTTTTGACAAATAAGAAAACACACGGTTAGGATATATCTTGTTTATTAAAAATATCGTATCATTTAAGAAACTAGGATTCTTGTTTTGACAAATATTAGCTCGGAGGATTAAGAAACATATAATTTATTAAAAATATATGATCATTTAAGTAAACTGGGTTTTAGTTTTGAAAAATAACAATACACACCGTTAAGGTACATGTCATTTATTAAAAATATTTGATGATTTAAGAAACTTAGGTTATAGTTTCGACAAATATTAACACAGACGGTTAAGATATATCTGATTTATTAAATGTATATGATCATTTAAGAAAAATGGGTTTTAGTTTTGACAAATAAGAATACACACGGTAAAGATACATTTTATTTATTAAGAATATTTGATCATTTTATAATCTTAGGTTTTAGTTCTGACAAATATATGCACAGACGGTTAGGATTCATCTGATTTATTGAAAATATTTGATTATTTGAGAAACCTGGGCTTTATTTATGATAAACAAGAACACACACTGCTAAGATCATCAGATTTATTAAAAAAACATCTGATCATTCAAGGAACTTGGGTTTTAGTTTTGACAAATAAGAACACACACACCGTTAAGACACATCTAATTTACTAAGAATATTTAATCATTTAAGAAACTTTGGGTTTAGTTTCGATGAATAAGGAGACACCAGCACGGTTAAGATGCATCTGATTTATTAAGAATATTTGATTATTTAAGAAACTTTTATTTTAGTTTTCAGAAATACGGAGGAATATGGTTAAGATATATTTACTTTGTGAAAAATATTTCAGTAGTTAAGAAACTGGGGTTCTAGTTTTTACAAATAAGGACGCTTATGGTTAAAGTACATTTGATTCTATTAATAATGTTGACCATTCAAGAAACTTGGGATTTAGTTTTCAGAAATATGAACACAAATGGTTAAGACATATGTAATTAATTAGCAATATTTGATAATTTAAGAAACTTGGGTTTTACCTTTGACAAATATTAGCGCACACTGTTAAGATACATCTTATTTATTATAAAAAAAATTTAATCATTTAAGAAACTTGGGTTATAATCTTGATAAATAAGAACACACACTGTTAAGATACGTATGATTCATTAAAATATTTGATAATTTAAGAACGGAGATATTTTTTGACAAATAAGAAGACACACGGTTAAGATACATCTAATTCGAAGCCAAGAAAGGCTGGCGTCCCAGGAAGAAATATTCTTTGAGGTTTTATACAAAACAAGAAGAGAGAGAGTCGACTTGTATACAGAATATAAGCTTTAGTCTTCCTTTACCTCAACAAAACTTGATTATGCTCTATAATCAAGAAATTTAAATGCCAAGAAAACTGGCGTTCCAAAAAAAGATCTTAATTTCTGACGTTTAATGAAAGCATAATGAGAGAAAACTGAATCATATAAAGAGTATAAGTCTATTGTCTTCCTTTACCTTGACAATGCTTGATTATGCCTTATCGTCAAGACATATCAAAGCCAAGAAAGTTTGGTGTTCATTGAAAAAAGTCATATTATCTGGTGTTTTTACAAAGCGAGAAGAGAGAAAGCCAACTCCTATACAGAATATAAGTTTTGGGTCTTCCTTTGCCTCAACAAAACTCGATTACGCCTTATGACCAATAAATATGGAAGCCAAGAAAACTGGTGTTCCAGGGAAAATCATAATCTCTGACGTTTTTACAAAGCAATATGAAAGAAATCCGAGTCGTGTAAAAAAATAAGTTTTTTCTTTTAATTTACCTGCACAAAACTTGATTATGCCTTATTGTCAAGAAATATCAACGCCTAGAAAGGCTGGCGTTCCAGGAAAATTTTAATCCCTGAAGTTTTTACAAGGCAAGAAGAAAAAAGCCGACTCGTATACAGAATAAAAGTTTTAGTCTTCCTTTACCTCATTAAAAATTCTATTATGCCTTATCGTGAAGGAACGTCAAAGCCAAGAAAGACTCTTGAAAAACCTCAAAAAAGAAGGTCTTAATAGGACTTTTTATTGTGAAATCCGATGTTTTGCAACAAATTTATAGAAAATACTAAGCAAAACACGTCTCTATGATTCAAATATGTACTAGGTAGTGTGGGAGACCTAATCCCGGTTTAAAAACGGCTCCAGGCCCCTGGCACTAGGCACAAGGCAATCAAAGCCTAGAAAGACTGGCGTTTCAGCAAAATCATAATCTCTGACGTTTTTACAAATCAATATGAGAGTCAGCCAAATCATGTAGAGAATATAAGTTTTTGTCTTCCTTTACCTCAACAAAACTCAATTATGCCTGATCATCAAGAAATATCAAAGCCTAGAAAGGCTGGCGATAAAGTTCTCATGGAAGTATATAAAAATGATGTATCTTCCGTAGCATAGACAATCTGTCCTCTTATTCCATGAAGGTTGAATATTTGTTAATCATCTCCTGACATGAATATCTAGATCATTAATCCAAATGGTTGCATGGGTAGTAACTGGTTATGCAATTGATGTATTCCTGTGATGTATTTCTAAAAAAAATTATTCATAAAATTTGTATGACCTGAATATGTAGGTCAAAAGTTCAGGATATAGTAACCGATTATGCTAATGAATTTGTTTCAGTAGTTATTACAGGTCCACTACTGTAGCTCTGTGAATGCATGTTCATTATAAACTTGCAAAAATAGTTTTTTAGTTTTTGACTGCAAGGGCACTTTTATGATTTATTTTTCTAGTTTGACAGTTTAGTTCATTACTTTGAGAAGTTATAAGAATTTATATCCACTATTTGCTCTTTGCCTGTAAAATATCCTTGTTCCTGAAGCCTGAAATTTTGCAAAGCTTTTATTTTCCATGATAGAAAAAGTTTTTATCTAAACTTATTTTCTAATAAAATCGAAGATCTTTTATTCCTAAATTCCCTAAAGTTACATTGAGAGACCTGAGATGGTTTAGATTCTTTTGGGTCAGATTGTTGATTCGTCTTCTTCTAGTCCTAGTCCGATTTAGTAGCCAACGAAAGTATGAAAAACCATGATAATTCTTCTCTGTAAAAATACGAAATGTTGTTGTCCTAGATATTTAGAATTAAAACCTCCACTCTAGGGTTTTCAGAATAAAACAATCTAATTTTCACCAGGATCCTACCCCATCTTGAAGATATTTAACTTTATTCTATAAGTATCCAAATTACCTCATGCCAATAGCTATTTATGGTTACAAACCAGGAATCAGCATATAAAAAGGGATGCTTTTGATATTACTAGTAAAATTCCATTTTTGGTGTATTGGCTTCACTTTCTGAAAAGCAAATCTTGCCTTAAAAATGAAATACCTAAATCTTAGGTGAGTTAAGATAACATTCGAACTTAAACAGAAATGTTATGAATTTAACCGTTGTTCTTGCAGATTGAAAAAGTATATGTTTTCAGCCATAACATTCAACTGGTAAATTCATATAGAATTTAGCTGAGTTGGGAGTTTAGCCACTTGTGTCGACATTCGACTAAAAGCAGCTAGGATCTATTTTGATTAAACAAAAAAACAATTTTGTTTTAACTGAAGGTAGGGAGAGACACTAAATTTAAAACGAACAGAAATTATTTTGCACATGAAAGTGGCACTCCCCACCTTAACACATCGGTCTTTGCGCTAAAGTTTGACTTTTTGTCACAACTCTACTTTTTAAAACAATAAAAACTTTAGCGTAAAGAGCGAAGTGTTGAGGACCGGGACAACCCATTTTATATACCGAATAATTTCTGTTGGTATTAAGTTTTAATGTCACTCCTTACGTACAGTTAAGAAAACTTGTTTCTTTTTATTTAATTTCTATAAGTTTTTTAACTAATGCAGATTTGAATTTGGCTCACCGCCCATAAAAAAATTAAAACACAATTTGTATTTTAATTTTGAAGGATTTATTCCGTATATGAAGGGTTTCCGCCTCTTCAATACCTTGCTCTTTACCCTAAGGCTGTTAGTACTTTTAAAAAAGCTTCCTATTTTAATTAAATGGGCCCCGTCATTCAGTAGAGGCTCTAAAAAATTGGGACAAACAGTCAAACTTTAGCGTAAAGAGCAAGGGTATCGAGGAGGGGGTAACCCTTCATATATTGAATATTTTCTGTTCGTTTGTCAAATAATGCCGGTATCATATGGTTCACCCTCTCTTCCCTGCAAAATTGCTTGCGGACGATTTAGCCTTGAAAATTCTTTTTAGCATTCTTTTATTTAATAAGCCTTTAAACCCTAATCGGTTTCTTGATTACTTCGGAAATGCCCCCTTCTGTTGAAAATTATTTCCCAGAAAACAAAAACCATGGAAAAAGCCCCTGGATAATTCCCTCGGAACATCTTCACATGAAAAATTTGGCAAAGAGAATGTAACTGAATTAAAAAGAATTTCGTATAGTATTTCTGTCAAATCCTCCCAGTGTAACATTTTCTAGAATATTCACTCCCGAAAAATTTCCTTTCCCAAGGAAGATTCTCCTTATAGAAATTCACCCGAACTACAACCCCCCTGCAAAAAAAAATATGTGTGCTTCCATTGACAAAACATTGTACGAAAAAACGATGGGTGAATTTCATAACTTACAGGCCTCTCCCATGGACTATGGGGGGGTCATTTTAACCTAAAGACATCATTATTTGGTGTTTCAACTATACTGAACAAAATGGCTATCTTAAAATTCTGATCAGATAGTTTTGGGGAAAATTGGGCGAGGGAGGGGGCCCAGTTGCCCTCCAATAGTTTTGGTCACTTTAAAAAGGCATTATAGCTTTTCAATTTCATTGGAATGCATTCTATCACAATCCTTTAGGACCATTATGTCGATACAGCCACCCCTTGAAAAAAAACGCATCCGTGATCTGTCTTCTAGCTAGAATATCAAAATTCTACATTTTTGCAGATAAGAGCTTGACACTTTTACAGTAGGGTTCCATGGTAAGCTGACTCTAACAGTATTATTTTAACCGAGATCATTTTAATTTTGGGGGAGGTTTTCCCCTATTTCAAAAATAAGGCAATTTTTTTCATGCTCATAACTTTTGATGGGTAACACTAAACTTGATGAATTTTATATAATTAGAATCCGCCTAATCAGCTAATTCTGTTGATATATCTATTGATATTAAAATTATGTTTTTCAGAGCTACTATTCAGCAGGACTGCTCCTTATTTACAGTTCGTTACCACGAATTGTTTGATCCTGCGTTGCTCTCTGCAGTCCATACATTTGTTAATATTACCACATTAATGTTCAAAGTTTGAAATAGAAGTTTCTAATTTCTGATTTGACGATTCTGATTTTTCTATTGCTTTTGACTTTTGACTTTTATTGACTTTTGGCATTTTTGATTCGAGCTCAGTGGATTCTCAGTGGAAAATCTATTGTTTTTTTTTAAATGAAAGCAAAGAATGGTATAGAAACGTAAAACAACCTTTAAACGGTGTGGAGTGCCGTCCCCTAGGCCCTATTCTTTATGCTAAGATAGCATTTTTTCGTATTAACTGTTTTCTAAACAAAGTTAAATTTTATTTTCAACGTAAACAGTGGAGTGCATAGGGGCGTTTTAGCTCCCTCATATACAAGATAATTTATCTTTTTTTTTAAAGTTTTAGCATTATGACTGATTTTCAAATAAAAACTTTCGAATGATTATTTTTTTATTATTTTAGTTTATCTCCGTTTAAGATATCATATTTAGGTTTACCCTGAAATATTAGGGGTACCGACGCCCCTCTTTACCCACCAGCTTTTACGTAAAATAACCTTTAAACGGGGTGGAGTGCCGTCCCCTAGGCCCTATTCTTTATGCTAAGATAGCATTTTTTCGTATTAACTGTTTTCTAAACAAAGTTAAATTTCATTTTCAATGTAAACAGTGGAGTGCATAGGGGGCCTTTTAGCTCCCTCATATATAAGATAATTTATCTTTTTTTCTCTCAAAGTTTTAGCAATATGACTGATTTTCAAATAAAAACTTTCGAATGAAATTTTTTTTATTATTTTAGTTTATCTCCATTTAGGATATCATATTCAGGTTTACCCTGAAATATTAGGGGTACCGACGCCCCTCTTTACCCACCAGTTTTTACCCTGAAGTTTAACTTTTTATACTTCTTTCTCTTCTTTTTTTTATTGGAGGGGGGGGGCTGAAACTCTAAATAGTATTCATTAAACCAATATTTGTTTTAGGGGCACGCCCTCCACTTCCAACTTTTTTTCGGAAGCATATAAAAGTGATTATTTATTTCACACTAAAAACTTCTGCATGTTTCTCTTCCTTAAAATATTTCTTCCTTTTAGCATTTTTAGTGCAATTTTTTAAAGTGATATAATATAAAGGGTTAATTCTATCCTCCGTAATGACATGAAGAGTCTTTCATGAAAAATACAAACATTTAAGTCTTAAAGTAGACTCTTACAGACTACAGACCCTCCTCCCCACTCAAAAATCTAATGTTCACCCCATGGTAATGTGCAACTATGCAATGATGTATAAATATTAGTAATATATCGTCTGCGTTCTATATAATGACCGTTGATTTGTTTGAAGGGCGATATTTTCTTCTTCTGAAGAAGAAGAATGCAGTGGAAAAAAATGGCCTTCTTCTATTTCTAATTCTTCTATAGAAGAATGCACCACAGTATGGCAATATCGTGTCAGAAACTGAGTGGCTCCGTGCACAGCTTTTTAATACTTTCAAACCAATTATTAATTTCCAAATTTTTCTTCAGACAAAGTTTTCACTTTATTTCGTCAAAAAAATATTGTTTCGTCGCACAAAATGGTAGAAAATTTTGCCTTTTGCTATGGAGTAACATATCTTCTCGGTAAAAAATGGAATTACATATGGAACCCAAAATCTCCTTTATAGAGTTCTTGGACATGCTGAATTTGATATTGCAATTTTGATCAGCATCACCCCTCTTTTTAAGAAGGTTTTTACTTTTATAAAATCTTATACATTTCTTAAGCTAATAACTTTTAGTGCGCAACTTTAAACTTCGATTCGAAAGTAATTCAATTTTATGTTAAATAAACAATAAAGGATTTAATTTTAGTTAATTAGACTTAATAATGGGTGACTTAGACTTTAAATTTAATGGTATCAAAATTCTATACCTGTTTTTTTTACTATTTTTGGCACAGATCACTCTTCACTTACAATGCGTTGCCACGAACTGTTTGCTTCTAGCAACAAAAAGTATTAGTTTATCTTACTGAAAAAGTTCCGAGGGAATGTGAGGAAAAACATCACCGAATATAAACATAAAATCTATAACCATTCTTTTTATTGAACTATCAGCTTCTCTGCAGAAGTACACAAGTTCTTAATAATCCATCGGGAGGGGAGGGGGCAAAATTTTCCAAATGGAAAAAAACTGGGAAAATATATTTGAGATCCTGGAAGTGATGAAAATTGGAAATAATTGGACTGGAGTGACGGGGCTCGTAAACGTGCCCATACAAAAGTCAAAGGCTACTTTAATTTAATTTGATCGGGCTCTATTTACTTAATGTTTTAAACCATAGGGGTATAGAACGAATTAGATATAGAAATAAATTTTTAATTCTTATCATTTCTTCATATGGAAGCCACTGTCACCAAGATGATGCTAAATAAACCGGAAGATTATTTTAAAAGGGTTTCTTTTTCCCCCTTCCTCGACACAGAAAACTATCACAATCCTACACATCATAATCGAGGCATCTGCCTAGAATTATTAACTAATAATGAAAAGTGAGTACAGATAAGATTATATGACTGAGGCTTATTGGGAAAGGAGGCAAAATAGATTCAAAGAAAAACTTCGAAGAAGGTGCAATGGACTGGAGTTTTAGGAGGCACTGATAAAATACTAGGATGAAAAACCTTTTTTAATGGTAAAAGTCAACCAGATTCCATTTTTAATATCCATCCAGGTGAATATCGAATGGTAACATAGTGTAGACAAGTGTTTACAAGCTGAAATAAGAGTCAATCTGTCATGAGGAGCGCGGGAGGAGGGCTTGGCTACTCTCAAATCACTTTTCACTCCTAAAAAGGGTAGTATAAGTTTCAATTTCAAATCAAATGAGCACCGTCTGAAGTTTGTAGGACCACCCATTCCATATAAGCCTTATACGACCCGAGGCCATGACTAAAAATTATATCTTTAGGCCAGTGGAGGGGGGGAGGTTGCGTCAACCATAGAGTCATTTTTTGGATCTTTAGGCTGTTCTAAGCAAAAATGCTGTCTTACAATTTTAATCACATTTGTTTTGTGAAGAGGGGTATATAGGGGAGGGGGGCTAGCTGCTTTCAATCACTTTTGACTCTTAAAAGGGAACTCAAACTTCCAATCTATAACCAAATGAGCCTCATTTAAATCTGTACAACCATCCCTTCCAAAAACAAGAGCTAAGAGCTCATATGGCACTTGTGACGAGGCATAAAGAGCTAACAGCCAAGAGATCATATGGTATGAGCTCTAACAAAATTCTATGAATCAATAGATTGATTTAAAAGGAAAATAAGAGGCTTAATGCCGGTCAGGATTTAAAATAAGAGCTCTGAGTCACGATGTCCTTCTAAATATCAAAATTCATTAAGGTCCGATCACCCACTCGTACGTTATAAATACCTAATTTTTTCTACTTTTTCCTCTCCCTTTAGCCCCCAAGATGGTCGAATCTGGGAAAACGACTTTATCAAGTCAATTTGTCAGCTCCCTGACACGCCCACCAATTTTCATTGTCCTAGCCCGTCCAGAAGCACCAAACTCGCCAAATCACTGAACCCCACCCCCCAACTCCCCCAAAGAGAGCAAATCCAGTCAGTTCCGTCAAGCACGTATCACGGACATTTGCTTATTCTATCCACCAAGCTTCATCCCGATTCCTCCACTCAAAGTGTTTTCCAAGATTTCCCCCTCCAACTCCCCCCAATGTCAAAAGATCTGGTCGGGATTTGAATTAAGAGCTCTGAGACATGAATTCCTTCTAAAAATCAAATTTCATTAAGATCCGATCACCTATTCGTAAGATAAAAATACCCCAATTTTCCCGTTTTCCAAGAATTCCGGTTTCCCCTTCCAATCCCCCAAATGTCACAGGATCTGGTCGGAATTTAAAATTAGAGCTTTAAAGCACAAGATCCTTCTAAATATCAAATTTCATTAAGATCTGGTCACCCTTTCGTAAGTTACAAATACCTCAATTTTCAAAATTACCCCCCCCCCCAACTCCACCAAAGAGAGCAGATCCGGTCCGGTTATGTCAGTCACGTATCTTAGACAGTTTTTTATTCTTCCCATCCAGTTTCATCCTGATCTCACCGCTTTAAGTATTTTCAAAGATTTCCGGTACCCCCTAACTGCCCCCCCCCCCCCCCAATTACGCTGGATTCAGTTGAGTTTAAAATAAGAGATCTGAGTTATGATTTCCTTCTAAATATGAAATCTCATTAAGATCCGATCACTCCTTCGTAAGTTGAAAATACGTCATTTTTTCTAATTTTTCAGAATTAACCCCCCCCCCCCCAATAGAGCGGATCCGTTCCAATTATGCAAATCACGTATCTAAGACTTCTGCTTATTTTTCCCACCAAGTTTGGTGGCATCCCGATCCCTCCAATCTAAGCGTTTTCCATCATTTTAGGTTTCCCCACATCAAACTCCTCCCAATGTCACCAGATCCGGTCGGGACTTAAAATAAGAGCTTTGAGACACTATATACTTCTAAATATCAAATTTTATTGAGATCCGATCACCCGTTCGTAAGTTAAAAATACCTCATTTTTTCTAATTTTTCAGAATAAATCACCCCCCCCAAATACCCCAAAGAGAGCGGATCCGTTCCGGTTATGTCAATCATGTATCTAGGACTTATGCTTATTTTTCCCACCAAGTTGATCCCGATCCCTCCACTCTAAGTGTTTTCCAGGTTTTAGGTTTCTTCCTCCCAACCCCCCCTCCCAATGTCACCAGATGTGGTCGGGATTTAAAATAAGAGCTCTGAGGCACGATATCCTTCTAAATATCAAATTTCATTGAGATCCGATCACCCGTTCGTAAGTTAAAAATACCTCTTTTTTCTAATTTTTCATAATTAACCCCCCCCCCCAGCGGATCTGTTCCGGTTATGTAAATCATGTATCTAGGACTTGTGCTTATTTTTCCCACCAAGTTTCATCCCGATCCCTCCACTCTAAGTGTTTTCCAAGTTTTAGGTTTCCCCATCCCAACTCCCCCCCCCCCCAATGTCACCAGATCTGGTTGGGATTTAAAATAAGAGCTCTAAGAAACGATACCCTTCTAAAAATCAAATTTCATTCAGATTTGATCACCCGTTCCTAAGTTAAAAATACCTCATTTTTTAGTTTTTCAGAATTACCCCCCCCCAAATACCCCAAAGAGAGCAGATCCGGTCCGGTTATGTCTGTCACGTATCTCACGTACCAGTTTCATCCTGATCTCACCGCTTTAAGGTTTCCGGTTCCCCCAACTGCCCCCCCCCCAATTACGCAGGATCTGGTTGAGATTTAAAATAAGAGATCTGAGTTACGAGGTCCTTCTAAATATGAAGTTTCATGAAGATCCGATCACTCCTTCGTAAGTTAAAAATACGTCATTTTTTCTAATTTTTCAGAATTAAACCCTCCCCCCAATAGAGCGGGTCCGTTCCAATTATGTAAATCATTTATCTAAGACTTCTGCTTATTTTTCCCACCAAGTTTGGTGGCATCCCGATCCCTCCAATCTAAGCGTTTTCCATCATTTTAGGTTTCCCACCCCAAATTTCCCCCAATGTCACCAGATCCGGTCGGGACTTAAAATAAGAGCTTTGAGACACGATATCCTTCTAAACATCAAATTTCATTGAGATCCGGTCAACCCTTCGTAAGTTAAAAATAACTGATTTTTTTTAGTTTTTCACAATTAACCCCCCCCCCCCCAACTACCCCAAAGAGAGCAGATCCGGTCCGGTCATGTCATTCACATATCTTAGACAGGTTTTTACTCTTCCGGTTCCCCCCTACTCCCCCCCCCAATTACGCTGGATCTGGTTGAGATTTAAAATAAGAGACCTGAGTTACGAGTTCCTTCTAAATATGAAGTTTCATGAAGATCCGATCACCCCATCGTAAGTTAAAAATACATCATTTTTTCTAATTTTTCAGAATTAACCCCCCCCCCCAATAGAGGGGATCCGTTCCAATTATGCAAATCACGTATCTAAGACTTCTGCTTTTTTTCCCACCAAGTTTCATCCCGATCCCTCCAATCTAAGCGTTTGCTATCATTTTAGGTTCCCCCATCCCAAACTCCCTCCAATGTCACCAGATCCGGTTGGGATTGAAAATAACAGCTCTGAGACACGATGTCCTTCAAAAAATCAAATTTCATTAAGATCCGGTCGGGACTTAAAATAAGAGCTTTGAGACACGATATCCTTCTAAATATCAAATTTCATTGAGATCCGATCACCCGTTTGTAAGTTAAAAATACCTCATTTTTTCTAATTTTTCAGAATTAACCCCCCACACCCCAACTACCCCAAAGAGAGCGGACGTTCCGGTTATGTCAATCATGTATCTAGGACTTGTGCTTATTATTCCCACAAGTTTCATCCCGGTCCCTCCACTCTAAGTGTTTTCCAAGTTTTAGGTTTCCCCTCCCAACTCCCCCCAATGCCATCAGATACGGTCGGAATTTAAAATAAGAGCTCTGAGACACGATATCCTTCTAAATATCAAATTTCATTGAGATCTGATCACCCGTTCGTAAGTTAAAATACCTCATTTTTTTCAGAATTGACCCCCCCCAAACTACCCCAAAGAGAGCGGATCCTTTCAGGTTATTTCAATCATGTATTTAGGACTAGTGCTTATTTTTCCCACCAAGTTTCATCCCGATCCCTCCACTCTAAGTGTTTTCCAAGTTTCAGGTTTCCCTTTCACAACCCCCCCCCCCAATGTCACCAGATCTGGTCGGGATTTAAAATAACAGCTCTGAGACACGATATCCTTCCAAACATCAAATTTCATTAAGATCTGATCAATTGTTCGTAAGTTAAAAATACTTCAATTTTTCAATTTTTTCCGAATTAATGGCCCCCCATTCCCCCCAGATGGTCAAATCGGGATAACGACTGTTCCTAATTTGATCTGGTCCGGTCCCTGATACGCCTGCCAAATTTCATCGTCCTAGCTTACCCGGAAGTGCCTAAAGTAGTAAAACCGGGACCGACAGACCGACGGAATTTGCGATTGCTATATGTCACTTGGTTAATAACAAGTGCCATAAAAACCTTAAATACACCCTGAGTATAATTTACAACTCTTGTCCCTAGGCGCTGGGATTAGTTTCAACCCCAAAAGTCTTGTTACATGATATTTCGATTATTTTAAATAAAATGACTGTCTGAAGATTTTGGGGAAATGATGGGCACTGGAGGGGGGCTAGTTGCCCTCCAATCACTTTCAATTAACAAAAAGGACACTATCCCCTTCAGTTTCCAATCTAATGAGCCCTTTTTGAAGTTTCTACCACAGTTCTTTTGATACAAAGTGCCCTGGTCTTAAAAAAAATAATAATAATACATTTTGCCAGCATCGTTCTTTGCTTAAGCAGTGCTATTGTGCTGCCTTTGATCAAAGTTCACCCTACTCTGATTTATAGTCTAACTACTAGAAAAAGAATATTTTAAAATTTATGCTATTGTTTTCCTCTTAAAACAGTGAATTTCAGGTCCTTCACTAAATACTGTTATTCCTGTGTGCAAGATGTTTTGTTAGAGTTGATTTCCAAAAAAAGTGTCTCTTGCGTAACAAATGTTTTCCAAACTTTTTGTTTTTTCCACTTTACGCTGTCCGAAAATTTCAAACGTGTCCGAAAAAAACAGTTGTGTCCCTCTTGGCAACTCTGACTACACATACTGCTGCAGTATATTTGCTAAAGTAAAACAGTTCAAAATAGGGATGAAACCTTTTAATTGACAGTGAATAGATATAAAAATTATTTAGCTGGATATTTCGAACACATATACAGTGTTCATCATCAGCAGTAAAACTAAAAGACATGAATAAAAACTAGATCTACGTTGTATGGGCAACGTGAGGTGTTGCAGCAACCTTTGCTCGGCTTCGCCGAGTAAAGTGTTGCGAGAGCAACACTTTGGTTTTGTTTCCTCGCTGCGACTAAACGCTGAAGTTGTTAATCTGTAAGGATGCTAAAATACATACTAGGTACACCAACTCGCAAAAGTTGCAAACTCCTCATTGCTAAAGATGATTGTAGCCTTACAGCCGATTATTACTTACAAGTCCCCTACATGTCTTACCACTGGAACCAAATTGGTCTTACCATCAAATACAACGGAAACAAAAAATAGGTACACCAACTAGTAAGAGTTGCGAACCCCTCATTGCCGAGGATGATTATGAGCTAACAGCCGACTGTTGCTTACAACTGCCCTATATGTCTCACAATTGGTATCGGCCTATTTTTGGTTTCAGTGTGTACCTTACTACTGAAGTTGTCAACCCCTTTAAACTTTCAAACTGGTATATCTCATGAAGGAATTTTTGTACAAAAAAATGGATGACATATACTTTGATCAGCTCATCAAAAGCTATCGACTGCCGTCAAAAAAAAAAATCTATCTGTCTTAGTTCAAAAGTTGACTTTTTTGCCGTAGGCCAACTTTCTAACGTCATCACTTAGAAAGGAGCAAAGGATAAACTCTAATTTCTTTAGCAATGAGAGAACTTTTAAAGTTTAAGAGGCACATCTGATACCATTTCTCTACCGCAATCCCAAGTGCGAAAAACCGAATGATAAACTCAGCTGAAATCACGAACAGAAATGGGTAGAAACAATAGATGGCAGCACTTTCGGACCCGTGGGAAAATGCCGCTTTTTTGCTTCTCTAAATTTTTCTATTTATCACTCAAAGAAGATATATTGGCTGTGGGGCAGGGTAACTGTCGCATATATTTAACACTTATAGATTTTAGTCCATCTTCAATTTGAAACTGGTGCCTGCCTGCTTGCCTGCTAGAACGGAGCTTTCCACTCGAAAGCAGAAACATGGTTTGATGAAACGAAAGCTTGGCTGCATAACTTCAGATAGTCCTCTCTGACATAGGCTATACAACTCCTCTTCACTTCACACACTATAGGCTCTGGCTCAAGGACAAGCAAAAACCATCCTTTTTGGCCCCAGGCAAGAGTTCTACGAAGCTTTCCAAAATGTTAAGTCATATTCATCAATCCGGCCTAAGGTCCACACTTTCCGTAAAAACCGCAGAGGTTAGACCCTTACCACTTTCTAGGAATAAGCTGAAATCGGGGTGCTAGGAACAAAAAAAAAAAAAAAAACCACGACAAAACCAAAGTGTTTGCTCTCGCAACACAATAAACAAAATTTATACCTAATAAACTAATTACATATAGTTTATTGCTATTATTTTTTTTTCAATGCAACTGCGGAAGCAAATCTCTTTGACCTTTTCGGTTCCGGTTCATTAGATTTATCTGACATATTACGTGGACAGAGGTCATAGCTCTTAGGTGAGGTGATATTTACTTTATTTGACCTCTGTAAATTATCATAAATTGAGTTCAATCCAAATTCACCTGTATCTCTGTTTATGGAATTATTCTTGAATAAGATTTTTTTAAATTTCGATTGTTTCCCTGAAAATTTCCATTTCCCTGGACAAATTCTTACCAAGAAGTTCTTTGTGCCCTAAATTATATGGACTTCCAAAGATACATAAGCCAAATCTGCCCATACGACCAATTGTTGCGAGTACAAAGTCACCAACAAGTGCTCTGAGTAAGTGGCTAGTGTCATTATGTAAACCACTCATGTCTACACAAATATCTTACATTAAGAATTCGTCAGAACTTGTAAAAAAAACTAAAAGAAGTGGAGATTTCTTCAAATTCTATAATTTCAAGTTTCGACATAGTGTCAATGTATACGCGTATTGATTTAAAAGCCGCAAAAATTCTTCTTGAAAATTCTTCTAAGAAATTTGGACTTAATTAGTGGTGAAACAGTTTTGGAAGTCGGTGTAATTATGAATTTAGTTAAGTTGTGCAACATGTTCTCTTATTTTTTTTTCAATTCAGAGGGTTTTTTTTCAAACAAGTAAATGGTTTACCCATGGGGGCCCCTTTAAGTCCTTTATTAGCAAATTGTTTTGTAGAAAATATTGAAACTATAGTGTTAGATTCATACTTTTTAAAACATAAATTTTGGGGGAGATATATGGATGACATAATTTCGGTATGGAATTATGGGGTGGAGGAATTAAAAAGTTTTTTAGGACATCTTAATTTTTGGGAGGTGGTTTAAAATTTACAGTAGAATTAGAAGAGGATAATAAACTTCCTTTTCTGGATGTTCTTCTTTTAAAAAATGAAAATAGTCTGGATTTTAAGATTTACAGAAAATCTACTAACAATAACAGATTCACTGTCAATTAAAAGGTTTCATCCCTATTTTGAACTGTTTTACTTTCGTCATGGAAAGGCAGGTCTTCGAAGTTATCTAAGTATATTTGCTGATTTGTGACTCGGGCTTTTAGATTCATGGATGCAGTGAACAATACTAGACACCAGTTCCTTCATGATGAACAAAGAGAAAAATAAGATTTTTCAACTGTAAGTAAGGAGCAACATTAAAACTTAAAACAAATAGACCGTATTCCGTATGTTTCACGAAGGGGGGCTGTCCCTTCCTCAACCGTCGATCATTATGATAAACTCTTAAATCTTTTTAAAATTGTTTTTCATTCAATTCAGCGATGCTTTTGTTTGAGCCATCTTTCTTAAAGAATTGTGACAAAAAGTCGAACTTTAGGGTAGGGTTTAGTCAAACGCTGAATAGCGTAGAGTGAAGGCTGAGGAAGGGACAACCCCATTCATACACAGGAAATTTCTGTTCTTCTTAGTCTTAATTTAACTCCTTACTTTTAGTTGAAAAACCTACCTTTTTTATTTAATTTCTGACTGTTTTTCATATCAAGCAAGGAATCCTCCTTCACTGTGTAAAATTTCTCTTGGAAATACCCCTCCTGGAATCTGTACTCCTGTGGACGATTCTCGTTGTGGAACCCTCCCACGCGAAAAATTTCCCCCCAAAATTTTTGCATATTTCCGAATAACAAAGGATGTATGTATAACAGGTCACTTGCGTAATTTACAGCTTTTTCCCCAGCGGCTGTGGGGGAGCTTTATCCCCAGACGCATAGTTATTGTACGTTTCGACTGTTTTGAATCAAATGACTATCGCAAATTTTGATCAGATGTCTCTGGGGTATAGAGAAGGACTATTAGGCATGGGAGGAGGGCTAGTTGCCCTTCAATCTTTTTGGTCACGTAAATACAGCGCTAGAACTTTCAGTCTCCGTTCGAGTGAACCTTGATTCTTCTAGAATTATTAATTAGATACAAACATCCCTGAAGAACAAATGAAATCAACACCCATCCGTGATTTTTCTTCTGGCAAAAATTACAAATTCTATATTTTCTTAGATAGGAGCTTAAAACCTCTACACTAAGATTCTCAGTAGCATTACAATAGCATTAATATTGCTCAATTTTTTGGAGACGTTTCCCCCCTTAAAAAAAAAATCACACAAATTTTCTCAGGCTTTTATCTTTTCACAAGTAACATTAAACTTGGTGAATTTATGTAAGTGGAATCAGTATAAAAAACCAATTCTTTGATGTATCAATTGCTATCAAAATTTGCCTTTTTAAGAGTTTCGGTTACTATTGGGCCAAGTCGCTCCTTACTTACAGTTAATTATCGCGAAAGGTTTAGAACTGATTTAGCTTGGATAATCAACCTGCCTTGTAGAAACGATACTCCAAATTTGATTTTTAGTATGTATGTTAGCTTTGGAAAACAAGGGAATGTGCCATTACTTTAAATTTATAAAGTAATATTACTTTATATATAAATAATAAATTAATATAAATTAAAAAAGTCACTTTTTACAGGCGTCCCAGTTTAGAGTCATCAGCCATTGCGGGGTCAACAAATGAAAAGTTTGCCAGTAAAACCAACCCCGAAGCGGATCAATTAAGGTAGGACTTCTTATAATTTGTTATGAATCTTGTCGTTGTGGGAAACCTACACAACATTATTGTTTTTTTGGGGGGAAGGGGTTGGTGGTATGTTAGGAATTAACTCAGCTATTTAACTATTAGAAATGAAAAAAAAGTAGGCGTTTTGATTTAGCAAAAGTATCAAAAATGGATTTCAGTTTTAGTGTGATGTAAGGTCATCTGATATATAATGAAGATATATGAATGTTCTCATTTATTTTGAATTTCTTAAACACAGGCTTCTTAAAACGGTAAGGCTGAATCCATCCCTCATATTGTGAATGGGGTATTTTTTTTCTCTATAAACAGTGAAAGGATTGTCAATAGGCGCATCTCCTTGTCAGTGGTCATCCATGTTTTCTTTTTATGGCACTTGGTATTAACCAAGTGACATATAGCAATCGTAAATTCTGTCGGTCTGTCGGTCCTGGTTTTGCTAGTTTAGGCACTTCCAGGTAAGCTAGGACGATGAAATTTGGCAGGCATATCAGGGATCGAACCACATCAAATTAGAAATAGTCGTTTTCCAATTTGACAATCTGGGGGGGAGTGGGGGGCCCGTTAATTCGGAAAAAAATTTAAGTATTTTTAACTTACGAACGGTTGATTAGATCTTAATGAAATTTGATTTTTTGAAGGATATCGTGACTCAGAGCTGTTATTATAAATCCCGACGGGATCTGGTGACATTGGGGGGATTAGGGATGGGGAAACCTAAAATCTTGGAAAACACTTAGAGTGGAGGGATCGGGATGAAACTTGGTGGGAAAAATAAGCGTAAGTCCTAGATACATGATTGACAATACGAATGGGTGATCGGATCTTAATGAATTTTGATATTTAGAAGGACATCGTGACTCAGAGCTCTTATTTAAAATCCTGACTGGCATTAAGCCTCTTATTTTCCTTTTTAAATCAATCTTGATTCACAGAATTTTGTTAGAGCTCATATCGTATGATCTCTTGGCTCTTAGCTCTTCTTGCCTCGTCACAAGTGCCATATGAGCTCTTAGCTCTTGTTCTAAGCTGGGACTCAACTTTATAGTCGAGGGGACCTTTAATGTGGCCCTAAGCGTCTTTGTCTTAGATATTTCTGCAAAATCTACTGACTTTCTCTTTTAGAACATTCAAATCCCTTTAAATTTAGATGAGTATCACCCTTCCGTAGATAAATGGTGCATTCATTTTTAGATCTAATTAATAAGATCAAAATACCGTCATGATGCAGATATATTTCTTGATATTAAATTCCTGCTTTTTGACAAATTATAACATAGTTTTCTTTCATCAGAAGATTGATCCATATTTTCATTTTGACTTATTATCGTTTTACGGCCTATTTCGTGGATACGAATAACTGTTTGTGATTAGTTCGAGATATGCTAAGAAATTTGGTTCCAGCAAATTCGGGAATACCGCCAAGAATTTTAAGGACAAGAAAGCCTTGTTTTGTTAAGCCACTTGTCCAGCATGCTCATGCCAGTGAAATGATATCAATTCTTCCTAATGTAAATAATTAAAAATTAAAGTGTGAAAGTCCTCGGAATGATGATTAGTTCTTCAGCAATAAAGGAAATGAAACAGAGAGTGACAATGAAAAGAAAGCTAGGGTATGCAGTTACAAAAGAGTGATGAAATTTTAAAGAGAGGTTCAAGTCTTTCTAATAAAAGAGATATATAAAAACTTTCAAATTCTGTTGTATTTTTGGTTAGAAAAAGGAAAGGGAAAAAGGGAAGGAAGAAGTAAATTAATCAGTATAAGAGAGAAAACGGATACCACTCCCAGTGCAACTTTGCAACTACCATAAAATAATTTGTCTTTTATTAAATACACGAAGTAGAAAATTCACTAGACCCCCTTACCTTTCAAATGCAAAACACCACTTAAACAAAAAATTTATATTAAATTACCATACAGAGTATGAATTTTGTACAGTTTTTTGCCTTTAGGTGTATTTTATTTTGCTCTTCGGCACTTGTAACTACAATAGTAAAGATTAATTCAATTCAATCCATTTTATTACAATATGATATAACACATAACATTAATATCAAGTGGCTTCCCAAAGAAAGACATAAAAGCACTTGATACTGGGTGATCACATATATAATAAACAAAACTCTTAACAACCAAAAGGACAAAAAAGGAAATAAATAATAATAAATAAATAACCAAATTATGACCAATCTCTAATAATGAAAAAAAAGAAAAGAAAACAACAAAACAAAAATCATATATGAACCAAAGCCCAAAAGAAAATTTAATTTTTCTCTTAAATAAACCAAGGTGCTCCTCTACCCGAATGCTCTCTGGAAGCGAATTCCAAACCTTAGGACCTAGATATCTGACAGAAAAACCTGCTCTAGTTCCACTTCTGTATTCAGTGACTAGATTATTAGTGTTGCGGGTATATAACTATGAAGTGATTTATTTTCTTTGTAAAAATCCTGAAACACCTCAGGACTGATACAATTCTCAACACTGATACGAAAATATTCCTAATTGGTAGTCACAAAGCTGTATGACATTAAGCACTTTAAGTTTATTATAACATGCCTCAGTGTCATTGACCTTTTCCAAGTATCTCCCAATAAATCGTGTAGCTTTGTTTTGAAGCAGTTGCTTGACCACAACACACATCTATAGAATTCCTCGGACAAATCCAAACTGGTGCTCATGAAAAAATTTCTTCGCTACAAAGAGATCTGCCAAACGAGAATGGAATATTTTTTCAAAAATCTTTGGAAATGTAAAAAGGAGGGAAATAGGCCAGAAATTTTAAGGATCACTCTTGCTACCACCTTTGTGGATGAAGATTATATGCGCAGACTTCAGTGACTTAGGGAAAACTTGACGTTCAAACGACCTATTAATTAATTTTGCTAGCGGAGTCACTGTCGCTGGAATAATAGACGTTACTACTCGTGTGGGTACTAAATCAGGTTCTGAAGAAGATGATCTCTTTAAATTAGAAACTAATCCAAGAATTTTCTGTTTCACTTACTTGTTCAGGCACAAAAAGATTTTTAGCAAGAAGGACCCAAATATCTAGTAAAAGCACAACTATAACTTGATTCAGATACAGAATTAGCGGTCAAACTACCAATTGAAGCAAAATACGATGTAAATTCCCGCTTTATTTCTTATTTTTTATCAATATCCTTTCTGTCTAGCTTGAGCTTCGTTGGTAACGATGGAGGCGAATGACCAGGCTTAACATCGGAATTTATAATCATCCATGTTTTTTTTTATATCTTTCCCGCACTCTGAAAATTTCCTACGATAATAATCTCTTTTAATCCTATGTGTTGCTGACATAAATATATTTCGATACTCTTCGATACTCTTGACGATATTGTTCAGATGATTCTTGTAAACTTTCCAAACATAAGCTTTTCGCTTATCACTCTTTACTAATCCATGAGTCATCCAAGGACACAATGGGGCTGACCTCTTTGAATCATTTTCTTCTGGTCACGTAGAAATACCTCAACGAAAGTGTCCTTTATCACCCCATAAAAATTTTCAAACACATCGTTTATAGGCATATTAAAATCATCCACAAATTCCCACGATACTTCCGATAGTTTTGACCTAAGGTTCGAGAGCTGCTCTTCCTTTGTGAGGAAATGCTGCCTTTGAATAAATAATTTAGAAGGACGGGTAATCAACGCATCGAACTTAGAACATATCCGGAAAATGGTCTGATATATCCGACACAATTACGGCAGTATTTTGAAAAGAAAGAGAGGAATATATGTTATCAATTAAAGTATCAGACGACTTAGTGATACGTGTTGGGATCAAAATAGAATGCAACAGACCAAAAGAAATGATAGCAGATAAAAAATCAATCGATATTTATGAGTTTTTATCCAATAAATTAATATTGAAATCACCCATAAATATAATATCCAAATTCAGACTATGAACATTTTCGAATACACCGTAAGAATATCAAGGAAAGAACTAAAGGGTTCATTAGGGGGGGATAAACCTCTGCAAATAGAATGGTTTTCTGATTAATTAGTAATGCAATTCAAAGCGACTCAAATGCTCCTTCAAAATTAACAGAAGGATCTTTACGAACTGAATATGTACAACCATTAGCAATGTAATATGCAAAACCTCATTTTGACATTTTTGACCTATTTAACCGTTCAATATCAACCAATGAATCATCAATATCAATTAAAATGTTTCACACAATTCTATTACTTTAGGGGAAGAATGCGACTCACAAAAAGGGAATTTACATTCATCAATGGACGAACAAAGGCCTTGAATATTAAACTGTGTAACTGAGAGCTCACCGACCCCAACTCGGTCTTCAAACAATCTAATTCTATATTTAGTCTCATTTTTGCCAACAGCCCCTAAATAATCGCTGTACCGCATAATCCCACTTCCCATATTCAATACCTCTTCTAAATCTAACGCTTCATTTTCCGGAAGCTCCAGACGACCCAGGACAGAAAAACTACCGGAATGGTTAGATACACTTAATATGTTATTGCAAGCCAGTTCAAGCAAGTACTCACCTTTGTCTCAATCCACCATGATGGCTTGGAGATAATCGTTGATTCAGTATTAGGGCTAGGTGATGCCAACAAATTTTCCAGCAAAAATTTAAGAAAGAAGACACGAACCAAAAATAAATAGCACCAATGCATAAAAATTGACAAGAACATATAATAAGTAAAGACCAAAAAAAAAATATGCAAGACTGGGAATCAACAATTTTTAAGATTAATATTGAAAATAACAAAAATAGCGAAAAATAGACGAACCAAACAAATATCTCTAAATGAAAAGAAAAAAAGTAAGAAAGAAAATACAGGACTTAAAATCGACAATTTTTGAGAATAATAATGAAAATAACAAAAATAGTGAAAAATTAGTAAGAAAAAAGCAAATAAAAGAAAAAAAGAAAAAAGCAATACAGGAGAAACAAAGAATAAACGGCAAAAACAACAAAAATAATATTTCAAATGCATTCACAAAGGGATCATATTTTCCGGGCAGACGGTTCACCTGGTGACTTCCCAAGTATGTTACCGCGGTCAGTACATACATATTTGACACCGAACCGATCCCTTGCAGCATTTAATAAATCACCACGTCCCTTTGTAAGGGATTTCGACACAAAGATGCCAGAACCAGCTAGTCTAGACTTCTGTAAGAAAACTTTTAGAGCAACTTATTTGCTATTAAATTGCAGTAGTACTGGGGCAACTTTGTCACTAGCAGTACGAGTCCCACTAATTTATACCCGGATAACACTTGATAATTCACCAGATGACATACCAGTAACACCCGTCTGTGTCGATAAGACGTTGAGCAAAGTCGTTTTAAGGTCAACTCCTGGCTTTTGTTTCAGAACGTTGAAAACAAAACTGTCCAATATGTTTTCTTGATTTATATCGTCAAGCTGGACCTCGAATTTTTCTATTCGATTCTCCAGATTAAGGGATTGAATTCTACACACTTTAAGCTCTCGTTCAGCGCGGTCTAAGATGCGATTGAACTCCAGTCACAAAGAATGAACAACTGATTAATTATGATCTAATTATGATCAGCAGAGTCTGTGAGGCTAGATTGCGCTCTCGCGTCACACTTTGCAGAAACAGGTCGAGATATCTCTGAAACAATAGATTTTCTACTTTTGTCTAACTCCCGTTCTGTAGCAGATATTCACGTAAATAAAGCAGACTGTGAACCGGGTAATGCAGCAGCTTCATCGGAGCTACTCTTAGTGCAGAAAATTCTCAACGCCCCGCTCTTTTCCTTCTCAACGCCCCGCTCTTTACGCTAAAGTTTGACTCTTTCTCTTAACTCTACATTTTAAAACAGTAAAAAAAACTTTAGCGTAAAGAGCGGGGCGTTGAGAAGGAAAAGCCCCTTTCATATACGGAGTAATTTCTGTTCGTTTTAAGTTTTAATGTCGCTCCTTACTTTCATTTAAAAAACTAGTTTTTTTTATTTAATTTCTCAACGTTTTTGAATCAATGCATGTTTTGATTTTGGCTCTCCGCATAGGAATAATTAAAACGAAATTTTTATATTTATTTTTTTGGCTAAATGGCTTTCTCATAGTTTTGATCGAATGATTTTGAGAAAAAAAGAGCGGGGGGGAAGCCTAGTTGCCCTCCGATATTCGGTTAATTAAAAAGGCAACTAGAACTTTTAATTTTTTACGAATCTTTTTATAAGTAAAAGATATACGTAACTTATAAATTAGCTTTTTTATTAGCGTTTTTATTACATATATGAGGGGGTTCGCCCCCTCGTCAGTACCTCGCTCTTTACACTATAGCTTAAATTTTGTCCCAATTCACTAAGAATGACCCCTGAATCACAAAAGCCGTAGAATAAATAGTTGACATTACTAAAAATACTTTAGCGTAAAGAGTGAGGTATTAGGAGGAGGTGAGCCCCTCATATGCGTAATAATTTCTGTTTGTTTTAAGTTTTAATGCTACTGCTTACTTCCAGATGAAAAAAAACTTTTTCATTGTTTTTTTTTTTAAGTAATGGTAGTAAATCCTGCGCTACCTTCATGGAAAATTTCCTCCCCCATGACAAATTCCTCGATGGAAAGTTCCCCCAGCATATCCCCCTCTTCTCAACCCCTCCCCCAACCAAAAAATCCTCCTGAAAATGCCTGTACACTTCCCAATAACCATTACATTATGTAAGCACTGGGCAAAGTTTTGAACTTGTAACCCCTCCCACGAGGACTGTGGGGGAGTAGGTCGTCCCCAAAGACATAGTTATAAGATTTTTCGACTACGCTGAATAAGTTGGCTATCTCAGAATTTTGATCCGTTGACTTTGGGAAAATAATTAGCGTGGGAGGGGGCCTAGGTGCCCTCCAATTTTTTTGGTCACTTAAAAAGGGCACTAGAACTTTTCATTTCCGTTAGAATGAGCCCTCTCACAACATTCTAGGACAACTGGGTTGATACGATCACCTCTGGAAAAAAAAACAACAAAAAAACAAAAACACGCATCCGTGATCTGCCTTCTGGCAAAAAATATAAAATTCCACATTTTTGTAGATAGAAGCTTGAAACTTCTACAGTAAGGTTCTCTGATACTCCGAATCTGATGGTGTGATTTTCGTTAAGATTCTATGACTTTCAGGGGGCGTTTCCCCCTATTTTCTAAAATAACGCAAATTTTCTCAGGCTCGTAACTTTTGATGGGTAAGACTAAACTTGATGAAACTTATATATTTAAAATCAGCATTAAAATGCGATTCTTTTGATGTAGCTATTGGTACCAAAATTCCATTTTTTAGACTTTTGGTTACTATTGAGCCGGGTCGCTCCTTACTACAGTTCGTTACCACAAACTGTTTAATTTCACAGTAAATCCTTTGTTCACTTGGCACTAAGCCATATACAGGAAAATCGGTATTCGTTCGAGTGACAGAGTTAATGCAATTCAATCTTTACAGTTTCATAATAGTTTATCCTTATAACTACAAAGAAATAATCATATTATTTTAGCTTGTGTTAACGCTTCAAGAATAATTTAATATCAGAGAAAGGTTGATTTTGTTCGTCAGCATTATTATTGACGATTCAATTATGAATTTGTTATTTTCACTGTATTTACTGCAACGACAGTATACCCCTTTGCCAACTGATGATAGGCTTAAATTAAAAGTCTTAACACCAAGGACTTCGAATTAATACTGATCAAACTGTATTAAAAACTTTTTTCCAATCAAATAATACTGTTAGGGTAATTTCGCCCCTTTCTAGACAAATATTTACGAATTAACGAGGTGAATAGCAGCATGACTAGTAGAGTGGTCTCTCCAAAAACCAAACTGATTTTCACTTAATAGGTCATGCTTCGTAAGATGAGCATAAAGGCATTGACGGACCACTTTCTCAAGTATTTTGGAGAACAAAGCCAATATTGAGATTGGCCTCCGGTTAATCATATCTGACTTCAAACCTCCTTTGAACAGAAGTATTAATTTAGCTTGTTTCAAGGCATCTGGGAAGGTGCCTGTTTTCAGGTATACGGTAATAATGTGAAGCAAGAAAGGAAGTCGATACTTCACTGTGGCTTTAAGTGTCCTTGGATTTAAAGCAGCACTTCTAGCAGAATTTCATTAATTTTCTAAGTAATTTTTATAACCTCTAAACTTGCACATTTTTCAAACCGAAACTCTAATCTTTCCCCTCGATCATCCGCAAATTCATCTGAAAGAAAAATTTTTGAATCATATTTAGCACCCTAATGAACTGATTATCCTATTTTTGAATAAAAATGACCAAAATGATTCGCAACAATAAAATTGTCATTTACAGACATGCCATTAATATCAATACAAAGAGAATGACTGCAATTTTTTATTCCCATGATTTCATTAATAGCTTGCCACGTTGTTTTAGTATCACCTTTGTGCTCACTTAACTTTTCGCTAAAATACCTCTTTTCAGGATGGCATCACGGAAAGTTTACTCTGTTTCTTGCCTTTCTGAACTCCTCGAAATCAGTCGGATCCTGAGTATTTAAAGCTTATTTTTACAGCAGATTTCTTTTATTTCTCTCACTTATTATTTGGTCAGTTATCCATGGCTTCCGTGGTTTATTCTTCTTATGTCTGACAGCTTGTAAGGGGCACGTTTTATCATAAATAAGCTGTAAAATTTACATAAATTTATTGTAAAATAGACATAAATTAAGGGGAAAATCATCAATTATTTCCAGCACAGTTTCTCAGCTGAGATAGCTCAGTTCCTCTGCAAATATATCCAGGTTTTCTTTCTTAAGCGCACTGACCATTATTTTCTTTGCCCTAGTTTAATTTTTTTTAAGACAAGCTAACTGAGTTACAACTGGGAAATGGTCTGAATTGGGGTGCACAACCATATCTGCCCAACTATGATTCAAATAAGCAGAACCAACGAAAACATTATCAATCAGAGTAGCCGAGTGACTTGATATACAGGTTGGAACACAAGCTAAAGGGTAAATCATTTGAAGTTAATTAAATTATAATTAATTAATTATTTAATTATAATTTTTAATTATAATCAATTAAACTAATTAATTATAATTAAAAAAGTCAAAATTATCAGCTATAAGATTTAAAAGGCTATAGTTAAAATCACCTATACCTATAAAGTCCAAACCTGTAGAAGAAATACACCGAAGCAACCTATCCAAACCAACAATAAACTCATCCAGGTGTGGCTTATACTTATTGTGGCACTGCCAGGTGTGGCAGTACTGAGTGGCTTATACACCATACTGGTCAAAATCTTCTTTTAACTTCAGTTTCAACAGAAAAACTTTCTATCTTCATCTCAAATTGTATAATTTTTAAGTTTTCTTCATTAAAAATCCCAATACACCAAGGTTCATAGATGTTCGGTTCCTTACTTCAGAATCATGACCTGGAAAAAAAATAAGCCGAGGGATATTAGTCAGAATTTACAAACGTTTCACAAGTACCTACAACAGCAAATTTAAAAGAAAATTCTTTAATCAACTGGAACAAATCAAAATGTCAAGTAATTTAATGGCAATCCCTAGAACAAAGTCAAAGCAAAACCCCCCTTCCTATTTCAAATCGTCTAATATGTGAATTCAAACGGAGAGGCTTAAAATTTGCAACTGGCAAATCATTACGACGAATTTGGGCATCCAAATAGTTCTCAATATGAAAAGGACCGTAAATCTTGCTAAAGATTGAACATCATTCAAGATCACAAAGGAAAATAAAACTGACTGTCAACATAGCAAAGAGGGGAATAAAAACACAAAAATAAATGAAACAAATGAAAGACGAAAGAAACAAAACTGAATACAGAACGAAAAAGGAAAAGAAACAGAGAAAAAAACACACAGCTAACAAATAAAACCAACTGGAAAATTTAGAGGGTGTCCGTAAGTGATGTGATTTGTACTGGATTTAAGTCACTTTGGTCTTGTTAAAATGCAGCCATGATAAATACTAAGGTTCTTAGCACCACATTGATCTCTAACACCTTCTAGTACCAGTTTTTTCATTTTATTTAGGTATATACTAACGAACATACCAGGTTTTTCAAGTTTTGATTTTGCTTTATAAACTGTTAGCTATATCTGTGTTCCCAAATTTCACAAGCACCAGAGCCAAAATACTCGGTGTTTGTGTATTTGACATGGTCTTTAAGAGTCAGAACCAATTCAGCACTAATACTTGTGTAGATGACACAATGCTGACTCCCATTCGTTGTATAACGTTCAGTACTGTTGAGCCTAGAACGTGGGCATGTCCACAGAATCCAGTGGCAATCACCCTTATTGGAATGGTAGCCCTGTGGATCATGGAGCCTGCTTAATTGTCCACTGTCAGTAATCCGTAACGAACTCTATCCAAATAATATAATCCAAACAAAATAAATGAAAATAGTTCAAACACACAGTCAATATAACCGAAATATGGTTTTTCCACAGATAATTCTCCCAGAACACAAGAGGTGTTTCCTGAATGAATGCCCAAACTGATTTGAATGCCAAAACTGAACTGAACGTAAAGAAAGAACTTAAAGTAAAACATTTCAATGTAAATGACCATAAAATTTTTGACAAAAGCCCTTGGAGAATTCCCCAGGAACATCTCCAAATGAAAAATTTGGCAAAGAGAATGTAAGAAAAAAAGGATTTCATATTGTTATTTTGTCAAATACCCCAAGTGTAACATTTCCTCTGGAATGTTCAGCCCCAAAAAATTTCCCTTCCCAGAAATATTCACCCTACAGATACCCACCCTAAGCATATACTTCACAATAACACACCCAATACTAAACAATAGGTGAATTTCATAACTTTCAGACTTTTCCCCACGGGCTGAGTGGGGTCATTTTCCACACAAAACATAATTATTTAAAATTTTGATCATAAGGTTTTGGTGAAAAAGTGCACTGAATCTAATGGTATGAGAACACCTCCATTAATTTCAGGGGTCTCCCTCCTTTCAAAAATCAGGTAAATTTTCTCTGGCTCACAATTTTGATGAGTAACATTAAACTTGATGAATCTTGTATATTTGAAATCAACATAATGAGCTGATTCTTCTGATGTATCTACTCATATTGAAATTCCATTTTTTAGAGTTTTGGGTACTATTGAGCCGATTCGTTCTTTGCTTACAGTTCTACCACAAACTGTTTGATTGTGCGTTGTTCTCTGCAATCCATACATTCATGATTATAGCAACATCAATGTTCAAAATTTTACCAAGAAGGTAACATACCGGGTACTGAAACACACAGAATTTTCTGTGGTTTTGGGGGGTTTACTGATGGGTCCAGCGTTTATAAGTCGGTAAATCTGACCCTGTTTAATGTTTCTCACACAGGATGAAACCACAGCATAAACACTAGATTATATTTATGTATTATATTTATATATTTTTGTATATTTATGTGTTATATTATAATTATAATAAAACATATATGGTGTGAGGTAAAAATATTTCCTGTTTAACTTCACACAGCCTCTCAATTTTACACAAAAATTTAAACCGTGCTCGAATTGCTTATACATAAGTCATTCTCATGGGTTTTCATCAGATGTTTGTCACCAGGAAGCTAATAGATATCTTTCCATAAATTCCTCATTGACGTAAAACATTACTCTGTGATTAAAATAGAACTGAATGGGACAGGCTAGGATATAACATTATGTCTCTTGTTCATTACGCCTAATTTTGTCTCTTAGCAATAGCTAAGGGATTATAAAACGCTCAAAAGGGACTTGGGTAAAACCTAAGTAAACATCTTATTTAGGGGAAAATCAAGTCGAATTCTTATGACAAATAGGTGCCGCTTGGATATCCAATTAAGGGGGGAACTTTCAAACATCGGTGAGACCATGTCGCCCAGCATATACGTACTATCCCTTAAAGGCCTCGGAGATTTGTGCGTAAAATTCAGACTTTGGCCGTAAAAATGTGCATCCCCCTCAGTTTCGCCAGCATTTTGATTTTTTCATTTTTTTATATGAGAAATAAAGTAAAACTACTAAATTAAAAAAATACGTCGCCTTAAGTGAAGCGTAAATGTCGTTTTATTCGTGAAAACAAACAAAGCTTAAAATATTTGCGTAAAAATATGGAAATATTTTCAGCTAGTCAAAACCCTATTTTACAACACATATTTCGCTCAAGGCCTCACAAAATCCAGGATACGGCCCTATCAATCAGTACTAAGAACTTTGAGATTGTCAAATGGGCAATTCTTTGTCTAAATGCGAAAATCTTTCTTGATGTTTAGATATTATAAACAGCTTTATAGTTTCAATAGGTATTGGTAGGTGTTATTTTTTCTAGAGTGTCAACTGAGTTTTCGACTGATCTATTTTCCATCTTCTTTTCAGGATTCCTTTCGGGTTTAAGCGATTTCTTGAGCTGATTATTTATTTTCTGTGCTATTGTCCTCTGGGATCTGATTAAGACGTATTTTTCTGCTACTAGTTTCATTCAAAATATCGCTGACCAGTAGCGTCAAATGAGGGAGGTGGGTGGTCTACCCCCTCAAGATTTTTTGCTCCTCCTCCTAGATTGAGAAAAACACCTTTCTGATAATTTTATTGAAAGCACTAAAAAAAACTACAAGTATGTCCCCGCTTCCAGAGGTTTGGAAAAATGTGACTCCCCATCGTACATTACTGTGAACTGTGGCCACTGACACTGGCTTGAAAGGAAACAAGCTAAAAGCAAAAAGAAGTCCACTAAATTGTATTATAGTCCTGTAAACCAATAATTTGGCTAAATAAAAAATTGCAAAATAAGTCATTCCTACAAATTTTGATTAATAAATGGTCTGACTTAGAATGTAAAATGCATGCCAAGCTATATTTTTGGAAAACTTTTTTTTTTTTTTTTTTTTTTTTTTTTTATATAGCAGCGAATGAATTTACAAATTTGAACTATCTTATACATTGAGGATATTCTGAATTGTGTTATATTGAGGTTACATAGGGAATTTTAAACAAACACAAAGTAGAAACAATAGGGAAAGTTTTTTAAAGACAGTGGGAATTTTTTTTTAAGACAGACATAGGGTATTTTCCTGAAAAAAAATGTTTTCAAATTTCCTAAAATAATTTCTTCCCCAAATTTCCTCCCTGAAATAATCTTTATAGTCTAGCCTCCTGCTTCATGACAAAGAATCAGCAGGTGGCTTTGCACCAGGGGACTTTTTTCAAAAAAAGGCCTAGAATTGGCCAAGTACTGAAACTAGGAGAATTAATTTTTCTTCAGCCAATACTAAAATTAGTTTGTCTTGCACGCTTAACTTTTGAAATATATGAAATTTTTATATTTTCTGGACTTATATCAGACATTGGTGCTGCAGTGAGTTATTAGTAGTAGTAGTAGTAGTAGTAGTAGTATATCAGACATATAAGCCATATAAAATCAAACATATAAATATAAGCCGTATTACATCAGACGTATAAGACATATATTATTTTTCTTTTCTTCATTTCTTTTCATTTATTCTTTATTTTATTATTTATTTATTTATTTATTCTTTATTTTAAATATGTTTTTCAGGTTATCTAAAAGTCGTCCTTCTTCTTGGTCCGCACAAGATATATCCAAATTAGATGATAGAAAATTAAATGGAAATGAAAAAGGTAACTTTTATATCTCCAGTCATTGACAAGCCTGACCCTCTTCCTACTACCTTCTCTCGTAAAAATAGGAAGATTTTTTTTGCTACGTATTGCACAAAACAGAAAATGGTAGCAAAAAGTTTAAGAAGATTTAGCTTTCCTTTGAAAGGGTAGTTGGCTTTGGGAGCCAACACATTCTTATTGTTTAAGTTTTTATGGACTAAAAAGTTATCAAATTCTAAAAGTTTGTTTTCTTATCTCGCAAGTGTAATATTACCACAAATTCCCATTAATAAATAAATGAAACCCGAAACGAACAGAAAATACTACAGGTAACCTAGTCAAACTCAAACAAGCAAAAATTAAAAGGATTATGGCTGACAACACCACGCCTTCTCAAGACTAGAACATAATTTTCACTTTACTAAAAAAAAAAAAAGACCATGTATTGTAGTTTAATATACACATTCTGGTATTTATTCCTTATAGTCTTAATACTTTTTATTTATTAAAATCAAAAAACAGTGAAAAAATTTAAAATATGTTTTGTTTTCAGTAGAGTGCAAATTATGTTCCGGTCTTGAGACACCTTGGGGGTTGTCATCCCTACTACTGTTAATTGTTGCTCGTTTTCAGTCTGACTCATTTATTTATTCTAATTTTCGTTAGTTCTGGGTTTTATTTATTTATTGATGGTGATTTCGTGGTAGTTTTTCGCTTGGAAAATTAATTTAATTTATTTCTATTCATTTTGACTTGGTGGAGCTTTTTCCTTTTTCTTTACAAACTTGTTCCATATGTTACTCATTAACAAATACTATCTGTGAGCAATTAAATAAAAAAACAACAAGTTTTTCAACTGAAAGTTAGGAGCAACATCAAAACTTAAAACGAACAGAAAATATTACGTGTATGAAAGGTATTCCTCCTCCTCAAGACCTCGCTCTATTCTTAAAGAACTAAGACAACAAGGTAAAACCTTAGCGTAAAGAGGAGTCTTGAGGAGGGGACAACCCGTTTTCTCTGCATAATAATTTCTGTTCGTTTCAAATTTTGATATTGCTCCCTACTCTCAGTTGAAAAAGCTTGTTTTTATATTTAGTTTCTTATCGTTTTCAAATAATACTTGGAATTCCACTCCCCCTCCATGAAAAATTCCTTCCTCCTACGGAAAAATTTCTCCGTGGAAAGTTCTTTTCACTTAAAACACTCCCACCGGGGAAGTTTCTGTTCTATGCTCTTATTATGAAAGCAAAGAGTAACAGTAAGCCCAAAATGAGCAGAATTTATTCCGTATAGGAGGGGGACTGCCCTTCTTTATCTATACCTCCAACTCATGGTCATGGAAACTTGGGAGTGTTCTCATTAGAACAGAAATTGAGAGTTTGTATTTTCAGGTTGTATTTTCTACGGGTGATATTTTCTAGGGATATTTTTCGGGGGGGGGGGGAGGCTGTTTTCTGCAGGGGTGTTTTTCAGATTAGTGGGGAATTTTCCGCAGGAGTTATTTTCCGTGGTGGGTAGAGGTATTTTCCAGGTGGTATTTCCAAGGGAGTATTTTCTGCGGGGGGCATTTTTTGCAGGGGTATTTTCCGCACGAGATATTTTCCACGGGGGATTTTTGAGGGTTTAAAAGTAGACCACCTTTTAAAACAGACCTGTAATGTGCAATGTCGAAGGATCTCTTGTAACTTCGGAAAATATTCTACAAACATTGCTTTGGTTTTAGTTTTCCCCTCTATTATTAATGAAAATAGGGCATACTATACTGTAAGAACTGTAAGCAATAATTGTGATTTAAAAATGTATTTTTGCTTCTTATTAATTTGTTTTTTCTTGAATCCCATTTTTTGGGGGCAAAATGTCATGGAAAATATCTTTGGCAAAGCCATTCCTGATTAGATTTTATTATTTTGTTGAAACTTCATTCTAGGGAAATATTCATAAAATCTCATTTTTTTTGCCAAAAAGCATGAAAGTATACTTTATCCTCATGTAAATCATTAAAATTGGCGTCATTAAGGAGGCAAAATTACTAAAAGTGTCCATTGAAACTATTTTATTTCAAAATTTGGTTATCTAGCACACACAGCAAAACAGCATGTTACTTTCATAGAAAAACTACTGTTTGACTGAATTTTGGCTGGAAAAACAAGGAGTCTATCAGTAGTATTACACTAGAACAAATTGTTTATCAATAGCGCCATAAGATACCCCCCTATGTTAATATTTTCAATATTTACAGAACTTTCAGTAACATAAATTTTAATATATTGCAGTCTTAAAATCTCAATAATAGCAACAGAACGTTCTGGACTGAACTTTGAATATTTAACCCTTTTTGAGGCCAATCTAACCAAATCTTTTTAGGATTAAAAAAAAAAAATAGAATTTAAATAAACGAGATTCGCCAGAACCAGTAGAACCAAGTCTTTTTTAAGGACTGGATTACTTTCTCTTACCACCACATAGTAAATTATTTTTTAGGAGCCAATTTTATTAATTCTATTTTACGGTGTACTTAAAATATTGTCCATAAAGCCCGCTATAAAGGAACGTGCAAACACTACCAAATTCTGGCGATTTTTTTTCAATAAACTATTTATTGATTATAGTCAAAACCAACTGCCAAAACTCATTTTGAACACTCCATGTTTTCCTTATGGCCTTGGTCATATTGGCCTACGAAGGGCTATTATAACAGATCCCTTGTAATGATCTGATTTTTGAACCGGTTAAGTGGAATCATACAATCATACATACCTAAATTGTTTTTATAAAAACTGTGAATTCAATTTTTAATGAAAAAGACCTCAATATGCAGTATTTGGTAGCAGTGAAGACCAAATCAAAGAAAAAAATGGATAGAAATAAATTGATTAATAATAATCAAAACGAAGTGTCAAATATCTTTTTGAACACTCTCGACTTTTTGGACTTGGTCAGATTAGCCCAGAAAGGACTGCTCCAATAGATCTTTTTGATGCTAAGATTTTAAACTATGAAGGACATTCGAAATGAAATCTGATTGTTTGAACTGGTTAAATAGAATTTCAGGCAACCATACATATTGTAAAATTTTAGGCTATATAAAAAATTTAATTTCAATGAAAAACACCTCAGTTTTTAAATTTTTTCAAAGAACCCCAAATTTAAAAAAAGATAACGTGGGTAAAAAAATAGCTAAGAAAGAAAAAAAAAACGTATGCAACCAAACACATTAAGAGGGTCTAGCTTTCTTTTGAAAGTGTAGTTGTCATTGGGAATCAACTGATGATTAATTCCTGAAATTATAATGGACAAAAAGATGAACACAATTTTAACTAATTATTTTTGCGCGTTTATCAAGCGTGCTGAGTCAAGACTCAGCATTGTAACACTGGCTAAAATGTTGTTAAAAATTGTCATGACTTAGAAAAAAATCAGAGAATTTTTTACAGATAAGCAAATTAAAATCGCTGTTTGCAAATATGAATAAACCTAAGAAGGGTTAGGGGGAGGGATAATTTTTTATTTTGATGTCGCTGATAACTTTAAATATTTTTCCCTTACAGATTACCCTTCTAGACCTCATAGGAGAATTCAAGTTCAGTCATTTAAAGAAGTAACTGACAGTGACTCAAAAAATAGTGCTGATGTTGAATTTATTCTTCGAGTCAAAAGCTCAAAAGACGACAATCGTCGTGGAAGTCTCGATGATGATTTGGATAGTATTAGCGCCTTTACTGAAACGACAGATACAACAGAAACGACTTTAATAGACTGCAATGTGGAGGGATTACAGGATCAGATTGCGTCGTTGAAAAAGGAAGTGGAAACTGCACGAATAAAATGTGATAGGTTAGAAAAAGAAAATAGTGAATTAAGTAAGAAATCAGAGGGAAAAGGGGGAAAAGTGACAGCAACTGAAGTGCTTAGATTGACCCAGAAGTTGCATGAAGTGGAAACAAAAAATGAAGACTTAGCGGATGAAAAGAAAGTGGCAGAATTAAAAGTAAAAGAGTTAGAAAAACAGCTTAGTACTTCAAGGAATTTAAGTGTACAGGCTCTTGGATTAAAAAGTGTAGAGGAGGTTAAGGTAAGTAATTGCTTTTTGAAACAGTTTCTAGTTTGGCACAGATTACCTTAATTCTTTCAGTACGAAAATGGTGTTTTAATCCCACTTTTAAGGCCTATAATGAAATAAAGGTTGACATGGTTAGGGCATATTCTGCGGATGAAGGATGACGGAATGCAAAAAATTGTCCTTTTCAGCCAACCGTTGTAGGACTAAACGGGAAGTAGGTCGTCCGTGGTTGGGTGGGAGGATATTGTAAAAAAACGATATAATGGAAATGGGGCCATCCTTGAAGGTTGTAATGAGAAAGACTTTGAATAGATTAGGATGGAGGAGGAGTGTGTGTAGCTGTGCTGGCTTTAGGTGGCTTCGTGCTATTTTAACAGTTTTAAGTTTTCATTTAAACTTCACTTTAATCTTTCAGTTAAAAGAGGTTTTATACGTTCACTTAAATTCTAGATTTAGCTTTTGGCTTTTTTCCCGGTCTTCTCCCCGTTTAATGCTTAAATTCTATTTCATACCTCTTTTTGAAGAGGCTAGCACACATGATACACCCATTGAATTATGAATGGGAAGAGGGTAAAAAAAGGTAAGGCTAAAGGAAGGGGCACTAGACCCTTAAGGTTCGAACTGGCGGTGCTGATCTCCGTCTCAAGGCCCTTCAGCCAAGAAGTGCAATGGGGGATGAGGGCCAGCCGTCCTATGCTTTTGCACACCCTTCCTGTTTACCTTCCCAAAATTTATCCAAAGCTATTTAGAGCTGGGGGGACTCTGGCTGAGCTTAAAGAATCATGCCACTGACCCTCGCCCCAAACCGAATAATTGGGTACACTAAGATTCGAACCCTCGCCATCTCGGACAAAGGATCCTAAATACAATTCACCAATCCAATCGGCTAGGACGTCTAGGAAAGGGAAGAGGCGTTCAGGTACTGCCCTCCAATCTAAACACATGCCTGATTTGTTAAAAATAAACGGAATATTATTTCTAATGCTCGTGTTAGAGGTATCTGGTGGTTTTTATTTTTATTGCTCACGTCTTGGCCCACTTTGCAAAACATAAAATATGTTATGCTATGGAGTGGGTGAGTGAGTTATCTTTTGTACTGTAAGAACCACATCAAAATATATTTATAGCATATTTGTCTTTTTTGTGAGTATTCTGCAATGCTTATTTTTCCTTAGCAACAATAGATGAAATAAAACTTGAAAAAGTGAGACTGTGTTCCTGCTTTTTTATAATTGAAAATGATATGCAACTGATTTTTTTTTGCTATTTTTGTAGTGAGGTCTGTAGTGTCATGACACCCCAGTTGACAATTACCCCTTAAATTTCTTTATTAATACCTCAGTGATGAAAATTTGGTTTTATGAGGCATAATAATCTTAGCTACGTCGTCTGAACCAAAAGGACGGACACACTTAATATATTTCGGCACCGATTGCTAAATTGGTAACGATTTGCAGAGAAAACGGTAGCGATTCAAGCCCTAGAAATATTCCATTTTTCGGTGCCAATTTACAAAAACGGTGCCGAATTTCATCGTGATCATAAATTTTTTTTTCAAAAAGTTTTATTCCTGAGGTGTTTCAATTCCCACTCGTTTCCTTCTCTTCAGAAGGAAAATCAAAAGAACCAAGTTGAGATCAATTGAGACTATTAATGAATTGCAGTTGACTATTGGTCTCCATGATTGGGAAATATCGCGCAAAAGCCATTTTTTTTGTATTTCTATCGTTTGTCCATTTGGCTAAAGAAATCGGTGCCGAAAAAGGTTACGTGTCCGGCTATTGAAAGAAAGGCTGCGGTCCGAAACTTTTTTAAACTTCGAGTAGATAGCATTAATTCCGTACGACTATACACCATGCTAAGTGCGTGCATAGTATCGTTTTACACCATACTCAGTGCTCCATACGTTATACCGTGCTCAGTTCAGAACTTACTTAAGTTTATTAGTCACGGAAATATGATTTATGTGCCGGATCCAAAACGATTCAATCGTATTTTAGTGTAAGTTAAAACTACCAAACTAGATTATTGTAGGAATTGTTTTAAAGTAAAGTTTATGGTTGAAAGGCTTGCTGATAATACAAATTGCCTTAGGTGTCTAAAAAAAAAATAAGATGATTCTATTGCTTTTTTAGACAACTTCTTACGCTGATCGCCAACTTTTTTATAGATTTTCTTGCACGCATATACTGGAAATAATAGGTGAAGCTTTTAAGCTTCAAAATTATGAATTATTACCAGATTTTCAAAATTACCTATCTACTTGCTCAATGTCGGTCACTCGTTACTTCCTGCTTTTTGTTCTTGTTGCATTTTTTGTTGCTTGTTTTTAAGGTCTTTTTCACTGATTCAAAGAATAAGTATAAGATAAAAGTTTTATTTTCAAATGAGGCTTTTAAACTTGGCTCTCATAAAATGAGACGACTCAGCGGACCCTGTCATTTAAAGTATTTGTGCTTACAAAAAGCAAGCTTCAGAAAGCGAAGTGTGTCTTAAATAGAGTTATCGATCGCCCCCAGGATTTTTTTTTACTACTCGTTCCCCGCCTTATTCATCAGAAAAAGAACCTTATATTGATTGAAAATTTCATGTAAAGAAAAGACAAAAATGTGTTTATTGTAAAATTAGAGTATGCTTTCCAGTTCTTTTTAGCACTAAGAAGGCTCAATAAATAAATAAAACAAATTTGTTTAAAAGTTGCTGAGAATAAAATTTTTGAAAAAACTAAAAAGAAAGAAGGACAAACGTGAAAGAGAGAACATAAACATGAAAGAGCATGTTGAATGAAACATTATTCTGTATTGTATAACTTTTCTTACTTTATTACAATATTAGGCATACTTACTTATGTTTATACGTCATATAGTATCATAAAATTAAAATGTCGTGAATTCTGTAGAAATCAAGCCCAAGTTCTTGTTAGCGAAAATTAATCTTTAATTAATTTGTCACTGATTAGGGGAACGGTAAATTTATGAACAGTAAATATAAAATTAGTGATTTTCGCATTCTCTATACTATGGATCAGAATTTCTGAAATTATGATTAAAATGGTTACTACTAAGAGCATAAAGATAAGTAATACTGCTTTTAAATACAAGACTCTGGAAGAGAAAGAATCCTATCTCCTTGTGAAGACCCAGTGAATCGGGCCAGGAGTTTACATCAACGTTACTCAGGCTTGACAATTACCATCACAAGGAATGGAATTCGTTTAAATCTTGAAGATATAATTTATTTTAAATTACGTTGAATAGGATTCTCACTAAATAAATGAAATAAAATGCAAAATATGTAATGTCTAGAAAATCTTGTGATTTATAAGGAATATTAGAGAAATCTTCTAAGAACTCTTATGAATTTGCTCTATTTCTTATGATAAAATAGAAGAAATTTGTATGGCGGAAAACCTAGAAGAAATTTATGTGCGACAATTTTGAAATAGCTAAAAATTACATACTTAATTTTGTCGACGGTACTCAGGCTCAACTTTTACCATCACAAGGAATGAAAATCATTTAAATCTTGTATATATAACTGTTTTTATACTCCGTTGAGCAGGATTCCTACTAAATAAGTAAAATAAAATACAAATTATGGTATGTTTAAAAAATCTTATGATTTACAAGGAATATTTAAAAAAAATCTTCTAAGATCCCCTATAAATTTGCTCTATTTGTATGATAAAAGAGGAGAGATTTCTAAGTGGGAAAACCTAGAAAAAATTTTATGTGGGAAAATTTTGAAATAGCTAAAAATTAAATACCTAATTTTGTCGATGGTACTCAGGCTCAACTTTTACCACCACAAGGAATGAAATTCATTTAAATCTGGTATACATAATTTTTTTTACACTCCGTTGAACAGGATTCCTACTAAACAAGTAAAACAAAATACAAATTATTTTATGTCTAAAAAATATTATGGTTTATAAGGAATATTAAAAAAGAATCTTCTAAATACTATTATAAATTTGCTCTATTTTTATGATTAAATAAGAGAAATTTTTAAGTGGAAGAATCTAGAAGAAATTTTATGTGGGAAAATTTTGAAACAGCTAAAAAATTAAATATTCAGTATTTTGGTACCAATTAGTAGCAATAATAACATATTGTGTTTCAAAAACATTTTTTATAATTTAGCTAAGGAATTGGAAATAAAAGGTCCCTCTAGATTTTGGAAAGCACATTATTTTTTGCATTACCACTAGAAAATTTTAAAAATTAAATATCTACTTACTCGACAATGATCACTCACAACTTCCTATTTTTTCTAGTTTTTTATTTTCCTCTGAGTGTTTTTTCCAATGATTTAAGGAATAAGTATAAGAGAAAAGTATAATTTTTAAAAGGTGACTTTTAAACTTCGCTCTCAAAAAATGAAATTATTCAGCGGACCTTGTCCTTTAAAGAATTAGTGTTTACAGAGAGCAAGCTATAGAGAGCGAAATTTTTCTTGAAAATGATGAAATAGTCTTTCTTGAAAAAAAGAATGAATAAATGAATAAAGTTTTCTTGAAAAAAAGTCTTCAATGGCCCCAAGGATTTTCTTGACTCTTGATCTACATAAAATTTGTGATTATTTTATCTTTCATTAGTTGAGAATTTTGTGTCAAGAAAGGACAACTATGTGTATTTTAAAATTAAAGCATGCTTCATGGTTTATGTAGCACTAATAGGCTTAATTAAATAATGATAAAAAATTGTTCAAATGCTGGTGAGAATTAATTTTTTATTTTAGAAAAAACTGACTGCTGCTGAACATTTAGTTGAAGAGTTAATGGAAGAAAATGAAGAACTGAAGAAGGAAATGACTATTATGGCCCAGGAAATGGATGAATTGCACGACAACTTCCGGTAGTTTTTTCTTCTATTCTCTATTTAAGTTCTTTTTCTGTTATTAATTACAATGGAATATTTACAATGTTTGGTGTTTCTAAATTTTTTTTTACTATAATAATAAAGCAAAATTAATACAATTTGCGAAGCTGGCAAGATTAATGTAATAATGAGCGTTTGATAGAAGTATCTTAAAAAAAAAAAAAAAAAGAAAAAAAAAGAAAAAAAAAAAAAAAAAACTGAGAAACTTGAACAAATGAACTGAAATTTCAAACGCTAGATGACAGCGGCAATTTTTTTGTTGACGCTGTTACCAGTTTCCCCTTAGGATTAATAGTCTTATGCATAACCTCTTCTGAACTCAACACTATAATCAAGAAATCAGAATCAAGAACTCAACACTATAACACTATAATCAGAAATCCAGGATTTCTGTTCAAGGAGTTGTTTTCGTTCGAACAAATAAAACTTGGAAACAATAGGGATTTTTTCTTTTTTCAAGACAGCAGAATTCAATTCAGTGAATATCTCGGCCCTATGTCCAAGGACCGTCTGCAGCAGAACATCAGAAAATATACATATATACATACATATATATCATGAAAAGAGAAATATATATATATATATATATATATATATATATATATATATATATATATATATATATATATATATATATATATATATATATATATATATATATATATATATATCAAACAGTTCGTGGTAACCAGCTCAATAGTAAACGAAACTCTAAAAAACGGAATTTCGATACTAAAAGATATATCAAAAGAATCGAATTTTCATGCTGATTCTAAATATATAAGTTTCGTCAAATTTAGTATTTGTCATCAAAAGTTAATACCCTGAAAAAATTTGCCTTATTTTGGAAAGTAGGAGGAAACACCCCCTAAAAGTCATAGAATCTTAACGAAAATCGCACCATCGTATTTAGCGTATCAGAGGACCCTATAGCGTTAATTTCAAGCTCCCATCTACAAAAATGTGGAATTTCGTATTTTTTGCCAGAAGACAAATCACGGGTACGTGTTTATTTTTTTTTTTTTTCTTTTTCTTTTCCCCAGGGGTCATCTTATCGACCGTATGGTCCTAGAATGTCGCAAGAGGGCTCATTCTAACGGAAATGAAAAGTTCTAGTGCTCTTTTTCAGTGACCAAAAATTGGAGGGCACCTAGGCCCCCTCCCACGCTCATTTTTCCCCCAAAATCAACAGAACAAAACTTTGAGATAGCCATTTTGTTCCGCATAGTCGAAAACTATAATAACTATGTCTTTGGGAATGACTTACTCCCCAAAATCCCTGGGGGAGGGGCTGCAAGTTACAAACTTAAAACGAACAGAAATTACTCCGTATATGAAATGGGTTGTCCCCTCCGCAATCCCTCTCTCTTTACGCTAAAGTTTGACTCTTTGCCACAATTCTACTTTTTAAAACAATTAAAAGCTTTAGCGTAAAGAGCGAGGGATTGCGGAGGGGACAACCCATTTCATATACGGAGTAATTTCTGTTCGTTTTAAGTTTTAATGTCGCTCCTTACTTTCCGTTAAAAAAACTAGTTTTTTATTTATTTAATATATATATATATATATATATATATATATATATATATATATATATATATATATATATATATATATATATATATATATATATATATATATATATATATATATATATATATATATATATATATATATATATATATATATATATATATATATATACCTACATTAATATGTGAAGATTAAAACTAAAAATGTTTCTAAAAAACTTTTTTGAAACAGGCCTAGCGTCCTTACTTCAACGTTGTTCTGCCAGGACTCTGGTGGAACTTCTAGTCGAACCCAGGACCCTTGGACACAGGGCCGAGATATTTACTGAATTGAATTCCACTGTCTTGAAAAAAATTTCACTGTTGTTTCTAAGTTGTGATTGTTTGATATGGAAAGGCATTGTGGTCTTTGTCGCTATTTAATTTCTTTCGGGAGGTGTTTCAAAAAAAAGATTTACGAAACACCTCAAAAACTAGGTCAAATGTGTGTTTGGAACTTTTTATATTGTTGGACGAAAATTTTTTGGGGCGGGGTCCAAAAACAAAAATCTTCTCTAGATACGGCATTGACTATAATAAAAAAAATCCAGTATCATTCAGTTCTCTATTCAGTGCTGTTTCTAAATCTAGTGATTGATAGCTTCATAATCATTTCCAGTGGCCCATAGTACTAAATTAAATAAAAAAAGCTAGTTTTTTAACTGAAAGTAAGGAGCGACGTTAAAACTTAAAACGAAAAGAAATTACTTCGTCTATGAAAGGGGCTGCTTCCTCACCAACGCCCCGCTCTTTACGCTAAAGTTTGACTCTTTCTCTTAACTCTACATTTGAAAACAGTAAAAAACTTTAGCGTAAAGAGCGGGACGTTGAGGAAGAAAAACCTCATTCATATACGAAGTAATTTCTCTTCGATATAAGTTTTAATGTCGCTCCTTACTTTCATTTTGAAAAAAACTTGTTTTTTTGTTTAATTTCTGGACATTTTTAAATTAATGCATTTTTTTTATCTTGCCTCTCCGCGCATAAATAATTAAAACGAAATTTGCATATTAATTTTTTTGGGCTAAATGACTTTTTCATAGTTTTAATTGGAAGATTTTGAGAAAAAAGGAGCGAGAGAGGAGGCCTAGTTGCCCTCCAGTTTTTTGATTGCTTAAAAAGGCAACTATAACTTTTAATTTTTTACTAACGTTTTCATAAGTAAAAAATATACGTAACTTACGAATTAACTTACGTAGCGAACTTCTATATTCGTATGTTTTTATTGCGTACTAGCTGTTGGGGTGGCACTTTGCGCCCCCCCAACACCTAGTTGGTGGGGCGCTTCGCGCCCCCCCAAGCCCCCCCGCGCGCGTAAGTCGTTACGTGCCATATTAGTTACACGCCATTGTAGTTGTGTCCCTGTGTCCCACCTGTGAATAGAGATAGATATATCTATATATATTTTTAACTACGTAAAACATGCGAATATACAACATTCTTCGCTGTCCCATTGTCTGTGCATATAAATACATTGTCAGATTTACTGACTCTTGAACATGCAACATATAAGATATATCTATATATGTTTTTAACTACGTAAAACATGCGAATATACAACATTCTTCGCTGTCCCATTGTCTGTGCATATAAATAGATTGTCAGGTTTACTGACTCTTGAACATGCAACATATAATTGTCCATGGGAAAAACAATCCGTATTCAGATCTATACCTCATTATTCTAATGATGTGTCCCTGTGTCCCGGTCGTCATTTATATTCCCCGTGTCCCGGTCGTCATTTGTGTCCCAATGTCCCAGTTTGTAATTTCTCTTTGAGTGTCCTGGTCGTCATTTATATACCCTGTGTCCCGGTGTCCCGGTGTCCCGGTCTGTATTTTCTATTCGGACAATCCCTGTGTCCCGGTCGTCATTTATATATCCCACCTGTGCCCCAGGCGTCCCCGTTGTAGTTGTGTCCCTGTGTCCCGGTCGTCATTTATATTCCCTGTGTCCCGGTCGTGATTTGTGTCCGGGTGTCCCAGTCTGTAATTTCTCTTTGAGGTTCCCGGTCGTCATTTATATTCCCTGTGTTCCGGTCGTCATTTGTGTCCCGGTATGTAATTTCATCAGTTGACAAACATGACGTCAGTCGACAAACAACTTCATGACGCATACAGCTCAATCCTTATAATGACGTCAGTCGACAAACATGACGTCAGTCGACACACAAACATGACGTCACTCGACAGACACACACACACACACAGACAACTTATTTTTATATATATAGATATGAGGGGGCTCGCCCCTCGTCGATACCTCGCTCTTTGCACTAAAGCTTAAATTCTGTCCCAATTCTATAAGAATGACCCCTGAATCAGAAAGGCCGTAGAAAAAATAGTTGAAATTACTAAAATTAATTTAGCGTAAAGAGCGAGGTATTACGAGGAGGTAAACCCCTTATATGCGTAATAATTTTGTTCGTTTTAAGTTTTAATGCTTCTCCTCACTTTCAGTAGAAAAAACTTTTCATATTTATTTTTTCATTGTTTTTTTAAATAATGCTAGAAAATCCTGCGCCCCCTCCATTGAAAGTCTCTTATCCCATGAGGAGTTCCTTCATGGAAAGATCCTTCCATGTAACCCCCCCCCCTCCTCAAATCTCCCCACAAACCAAAAAAATCCCCCTGAAAACGTCTGTACACTTCCCAGTAACCATTATTATATGTAAACACAGGTCAAAGTTTGTAACTTGCAGCCCCTTTCACGGGGACTGCGGGGGAGTAAGTCGCCCCCAAAGACATAGTTATTAGGTTTTTCGACTATGGTGAATAAAATCGCTATCTCAGAATTTTGATCCGGTGACTTTGTGGAAGGGAGGGGGCCAAGGTGCCCTCCAATTTTTTTTGGTCACTTAAAAAGGGCACTAGAAATTTTAATTTCCGTTAAAATGAGCCCTTTCGCGACATTCTAGGACCACTGAGTCGATACGATCACCCCTGGGCAAAAAAAACAAAGAAAAACAAAAAAAACAACAAATAAACACGCATCCGTGATTTGTCTTCTGGCAAAAAAATGCGAAATTCCACATTTTTGTAGATAGGGGCTTGAAACTTCTACAATAAGGTTCTCTGATACGCTGAATCTGATTGTGTGATTTTCGTTAAGATCGTATGATTTTTAGGGAGTATTTTGCCCTATTTTCTAAAATGAGGCAAATTTTCTCAGGCTCGTAACTTTTGACGGGTAAGACTTATCTTGATAAAATATATATATTTAAAGTCAACATTAAAATGCGATTCTTTTGATGTAATTATTTGCATCAAAATTCCATTTTTTAGAGTTTTGTTACTATTGAGCCGGGTCGCTCCTTACTACAGTTCGTTACCACGAACTGTTTGAAAATCAGCATTAAAATGCGATTGTTTTGATGTAGCTATTGCCATCAAAATTCCATTTTTTAGAGTTTTGTTACTATTTAGCCGAGTCGCTCCTTGCTACAGTTTGTTACCACGAACTGTTTGAAAATCAGCATTAAAACGCGATTGTTTTGATGTAGCTATTGCTATCAAAATTCCATTTTTTAGAGTTTTGTTACTATTGAGCCGGGTCGCTCCTTACTACAGTTCGTTACCACGAACTGTTTGAAAATCAGCATTAAAACGCGATTGTTTTGATGTAGCTATTGCTATCAAAATTCCATTTTTTAGAGTTTTGTTACTATTGAGCCGGGTCGCTCCTTACTACAGTTCGTTACCACGAACTGTTTGAAAATCAGCATTAAAACGCGATTGTTTTGATGTAGCTATTGCTATCAAAATTCCATTTTTTAGAGTTTTGTTACTATTGAGCCGGGTCGCTCCTTACTACAGTTCGTTACCACGAACTGTTTGAAAATCAGCATTAAAACGCGATTGTTTTGATGTAGCTATTGCTATCAAAATTCCATTTTTTAGAGTTTTGTTACTATTGAGCCGGGTCGCTCCTTACTACAGTTCGTTACCACGAACTGTTTGAAAATCAGCATTAAAACGCGATTGTTTTGATGTAGCTATTGCTATCAAAATTCCATTTTTTAGAGTTTTGTTACTATTGAGCCGGGTCGCTCCTTACTACAGTTCGTTACCACGAACTGTTTGAAAATCAGCATTAAAACGCGATTGTTTTGATGTAGCTATTGCTATCAAAATTCCATTTTTTAGAGTTTTGTTACTATTGAGCCGGGTCGCTCCTTACTACAGTTCGTTACCACGAACTGTTTGAAAATCAGCATTAAAACGCGATTGTTTTGATGTAGCTATTGCTATCAAAATTCCATTTTTTAGAGTTTTGGTTACTATTTAGCCGAGTCGCTCCTTGCTACAGTTTGTTACCACGAACTGTTTGATAGTAAACTTAGATATTTATATTGATTATATATTAATGTATACTATGCATTTTAATCATATTCTATATATCAGTATATTGATTACGTCTTTATAGTTATTTAAACATATACATGTTATAATCAGTTGATTATAATTAGAACTATACTTCATTAAAAGCGAATTTTATGTAGTATAAGAGTAGTTACATAAGCTTTTACTAACATATACTAATTTTAGAGATCTTTTCCAAAAGAAGTTTTTCTAAGAAATATAAAGAGCGATATGTAGCCTAATATGGGTAACAAGTCGCATAGTATGTCAAACTGAAAACGAATAAATGAATAAACCAAGATTGAAAGAACTGAAATTACTTTAAATAATATTGGGTCACCCCCCCCCCCCCAACAAAACCCCTAAAGGCAAAAATGTCAGTTTCACTTTGCAGAAGACTTTTTCTCTTTTCATCCTTTTCTTTTACCAGAACATGAACAAAATAAATTCTGCTTTAAGTTCAGGTGGTTCTTTTTTACATATTAATATATTTGACACCAATTTAGTTTCATTGGCATAATATGCGATAAATTTCATCAGTATTTTCTACTCTTCAAGTCTATTCCTTTCCAATTGGTGATTTGCCAATTTAAAAGATTGATGTAGCGAACTCGATATTCGCATAAAAAATCATAATTTACGCTGAAAATTTTTTATCAATGTTCTGTATCTTTCAAGGAATTTGAATCACAAGGAGAAATAATGACAACAAAGTGTTTTTTTTTAAAGTATAATTAAATAGAAAGTAACAAATTTTTGTATCCTAAGTTCTTTCTTATATCCTATACGATAATCATCTCGATTGAAAACAATGAATGGTTTTTATCGTGATGACTGAAGCCATTCTCACCTCCGTCCCATAAATACTTTTGACTCAATCGTATATCAAACAATATTTTTTTTTTTTTTAATAAAAAGTCTTTCCATGGTTATGTTTTGTTGTAACTGTTAATGTGTTTCAGTAAACTCATGCCTAGGCCATTTATAAGGGGAGGCATATTTTGTGTCTTTCAACAAAGTTCACGTGTTTTATAAAAGAATTTCCATTTTTCTTCAATTGCATAGATTATGAGCAAGCGTTCGATTCTGTTGATAGAAGAAATTTAGAAAAGGTTTTATCCTTGCATGGTATACCACACAAATAAATTAAATTGCTATGTGCGAGAATAACACTGCTGAGGTTAAGGTAGGAAATGAGGTTAGCAGCTGGTTTTGTATAACATCAGGAGTCCTATCTCCCTTCATATGGATTATTTTGGTGGACTTCATCTTCAGGAGAACAGGAAAGACAATGAGAAAGACAACGGAATCAAATTGGGAGGAAAAAATCTTCTGGACTCAGATTATGCTGATGGTTTAAGCATCCTAGATGAAAGTGTGAACAAAATGAATGAACTTTTAGAGTTTTTGCGAGTTTAGGGTGCTAGAATTGGTTTGAAAATTAATGTTAAGAAGAATAAGTTACTGAGGCTAGGAATAAGTGAAGATGAAAAGGTAACGTTGGGTAGCGAAAAGATTGATCAGGTGGGCAGCTTCACTCACCTTGGTAGTATTATTAGTAAAGACGGCGGAATCAGTGAAGATATTAAAGGTAGAATAGTCAAGGCTCAAGGTGTTTTTCACAGTTGAAAAAAAAGTTTGGAAGAATAGGATGATAAGTCTGCAAACCAAGATTAGAATTTTGGAAGCTAAAATAATGACATTTGTCAAATATGGCTTTGAAGCATGGGTGCTCTGGAAAGCAGATGAAAATTTGCTAGGTTTTTTCCAGAGAAACTGTTTTGGGTATCCATCTGACTGACCATATTTCAAACAGTAGGCTGTACGAAAAATGTGGTTCAATCCCGCATTCTAAAGCTATAATAAAAGGAAGGTTGAGATGGCTAGGGCACGTTGTGCGGATGAAGGATGGCAGATTGCCGAAGATTGTGCTTTTCAGCCAACCATCTAAGGCTAAACGGAAAGCAGATCATTCTCGTCTGGGGTGAAAGAATGTCAAAGAAAGATTTAAAAGAAACCGGAACCTCCTGGGAGGGTGTAAAGAGGAAGACTTTGAATAGATTGGCACGGAGGAGTAGCGGGCGTAGCTGTGTTGGCCTCAGGTGGTTTGGTGCTGTGGTGAGCTGTTAGTAGTAGTAGTAGTAGTAGGTTTTTCTTCGGGAACATCTGACGGAAAGGCTTTCACAGCTGATGTCTACTTTGTCCAGTATGCTTCGGTACACTGGATCCAGAAAAAATGGAGTTATCGTGTATTGCATCGTCCATGCCGTTCACATGGGCTCTGAAGAGTTTCCTAGCATAGAATAATTTCCAGTCATCCAGCGGATCGGTTCCAGGATTAGATTTTGCCTCTGAATAACAAGTAGGTGGATGCCTAGGATGTTGGACAAGTTGGAACTTGTCCCCACTTAATGAAGTTCTACTGCTGTTTTTGATGCTCCGATTCTCCTCTCTATCTGATCAGTCTCGGGCGTAAGCATTTAAGATGTCACGTATCGTCCTGAGTTTTCTGTTTGCAATCACAAGATCAAGCAGCTTAGTCTAAGGTTTTTCTGCAAGAACTTTTGTCTTGGACTGGGCTTTGCATATGAATAAAAGCACTAAAATAAAATCAAAGCAGGTAATGTGGCGATGCAGAAGTTGTACTTTCCTTTTATTATCTTGTCCTCATTCTTTTCTATTAGCACTTTGAAGACTTCTAAAATAGTATCAAAGCTGGTCTACAACGCTTTCAAACTCTCACACCTGGACGTTCATCTTGTTATTAACAGATTCTTAAGCTTCAGTGTCGATTCAACATTCTCAACTGCTCGTTTTTAGACAATAGCTCGTTTCATTCGACCGTAAAGAAGACAGATTTTCTGTAAGATTTCAAATATTTTTTGAGCTATGGAGGTATTGCTGCAGTTTGGTTCCACAATCAGATTTTTTCTATGAAAAATGGATCAAATTTACCGTACTGGTCTTCCCAGTTCGGCTCATATGCGTTTCTGGACACCCTGTCGAACACCAAGCATATTGCTTGCATAATCATAGCTTTAAAACATGAGCACCTCTCTGCTTGCACCTTTCATTTTTAAGACTATTTTTAAGACCATTTTTAAGAACTGTTTAGACAGTAATGCACAGCCAGTTTGATTCTTTTGGTTACCTATGTGGCAAATTAGTTGCAAAAGACCTGTTGAGATTAAGCTTGTCGGTTTTGTGAAAAATGGTATTGATTTGTTTAAGATAGTCTTTGTCAAGTAGATTCATTCACCCCAATCCTTTATTTTTGTCTATTTCTAATTCCTTTCATTAATATATTCTTTTGCTCCTGAGATCAATCATCCTACTCACGTAAATTGCGAGCTTTGAAGCTGACATGTGGGTCCCTTTGATGGACGTCGCTCTCTTTACCATTCATAGGTCATAATCCACTAACCATCTAACCTGTTATAAAACGTGACTACCCCCCTTGCAAGTAATTGTTACTAGTTGCTTTGGAATGAAGTGTCCGCCCATTTTTCCAGACAGTAAAACCACTGGATGTGCCCACTGAGACAAGTATTTTCATGTTGTTCATTTAACCGAATGAAAAATCGTAGCACTATCCATAAATAAGGACATGCATTGGTAAAACTGCTATATTTACTGAACAAAGTTAAGATTTTGGTAGACTTCATGTCAGTGTTTATCTGTTCTGTGTTTTACTGAAAAAAAATTGGAGTGGTGTCTGTATAGCTATTGAACAAGTCGATACAACTACAACGTTTACCGACCGAGATTGCGGAAAATGTCATATCAGTAATTTCAGTCACGGCACGAGTTGTTAAAACTACATTTATAGACCTAGAATGAGCTTTCGGTAGATGTAGTGACATCATTTTCATGTTCTTTATTTAATCGAATCAAAAATTTGGTTTCACAGCGTAAAATCACCGTACGAATCGGTACAACCGACAAATTTACCGACCGTAATGAAGATAATGGTTCACGTCATGATAGTATTTTCCTGTTCTTTTATTTAACCGAATGAAAAATCTTGGCACCCTCCGTAAAGTCACGACACGAGTCAGTATAATTGCTGCATTTACCGACGTAGATAGAGATCTCTTTAGATGTGATGCTAGAAATTGTGGTGTGACACGTAAAATCACTGCACAAGTCGGTACAACTGATGCATTTACCGACCAAAATCGAGACTACAGGACACATCATGACAGTATTTTCATGTTGTTTATATAGCCGAATGATATTTTTTGCACTGTCCGTAAAGACAAGACTCGAGCTGGCACAACTGCTACATTTACCGACAAAGACCGAAATTACGGGACACATCATGACAGTATTTTTATGTTGTTTATCTAACCAAATGAAATTTTTTTGCACTATCCGTAAAGCCAAGACTCGAGTTGGCACAACTGCTACATTTACCGACCAAAACCGAAATGACGGGACACATCATGACAGTATTTTCATGATGTTTATGTAACCGAATGAAATTTTTTTGCACCGTCCGTAAAGCCAAGACACGAGTCGGTACGACTGCTGCATTTACCGACTGAAATCGATATTACAGGACACATCATGACAGTATTTTTATGTTGTTTATCTAACCGAATGAAATTTTTTTGCACTGTCCGTAAAGCCAAGACTCGAGTTGGCACAACTGCTACATTTACCGACCAAAACCGAAATGACGGGAAACATCATGACAGTATTTTCATGATGTTTATGTAACCGAATGAAATTTTTTTGCGCCGTCCGTAAAGCCAAGACACGAGTCGGTACGACTGCTGCATTTACCAACTGAAATCGATATTACAGGACACATCATGACAGTATTTTTATGTTGTTTATCTAACCGAATGAAATTTTTTTGCACTGTCCGTAAAGCCAAGACTCGGGTTGGCACAACTGCTACATTTACCGACCAAAACCGAAATGACGGGACACATCATGACAGTATTTTCATGATGTTTATGTAACCGAATGAAATTTTTTTGCACCGTCCGTAAAGCCAAGACACGAGTCGGTACGACTGCTGCATTTACCGACCGAAATCGATATTACAGGACACATTATGACAGTATTTTCATGTTGTTTATTTAATCGAATGAAATTGTTTTTTCACTATCCGTAGAGCGAAGACACGAGTCAGTATATTTGCTACGTTTACCAACCTAGATTGAGATTTCATTAGATACTATGTCAGTATTTTCAGGTTCTTTATTTAACCGAACGAAAAATTGTGGCAGATGAAAGTACTAATCTAACAGAGGTTTGTTAAAAAAAACTACTTCATTTCAAATGATAAAAATATCCTTTGCCTTTGCTCAGATAGACTTTGCTGAGTAAAAACTGAATTTCTAATTTTCAGAAAACCATTTATTTACAATTTGATCAAATTAAACATTTTTTTTTCAAAAATTAGCTACACATTGAGAAACATTTCTAGAGAATGTTAATACGCTCTCCATCTTTGCAAAGCCACTTTGTTTAACAGGGATGTTTTCTTATGTAGCAAAGACTGGACCCTGTGAACGAATTATTTTTGTTAACCCCTAGCCTTTACCTCTTCCTTTCTTAAAGAATTTAAATTCCAATTTAATTTCTGTATTTCAAAAAACAAAATCTCAAACTGGTTCTCATTGATCAACCCATGGTATTTTGGTCCTTGCCTCCTGCAGTCAACTCCCTTAGGCTATATACAGGATAATTTCTGTTCGTTTTAAGTTTTAATATTGCTCCCTAATTGTATTGGAAAAACATTTTTTTCATATTTAATCTTAATACAGAATTAATTGCTTAACACGCAATTAACCCTATGTGTATCCTGTGGGGAGGGAGGATTAAAGATCTGATGTTAATATTTTTATCTTTGCATCTCCTGAAGAAGTCTAAAAATGGGTTTCAGATTTACTTTTTCTGCAGGGAAGATCAAGCAGATGAATACAGAGACCTGAAAAAAGAGCTAGAACAGACAGCTAAGAATTGTCGGATTTTACAGTTCAAGCTAAGGAAAGCAGAAAGACGTGTTGAACAAGTTGAAGCCGAAAAAGTGGATTTAGAAAACAGACTACAGGTAAAAAATTTTAAATTCTTTTCAAATTTTGGTAGATAGAAAAATCACGATGTGATATCACGATATGATATCACGACATGAGATCAATGACATTTCAGAATGCTGTCTTGAATTTTAGGCATATGCTCTGTTAATTAATATTCCTTTGCAAAATTGGCTTGTTTAGCAAATACTGATGGTTTCTCAGGTTAGGATTCATTAAGCCGTGTCTTCATTATGGCTTTTTCTGGCAAAGTCGCCCGTGCTTTTTGCTTTTTCAGGCAGCCTCAGTCTTAATTGGTACTTTTTAATCTTTGATACCTTTTTTTTAATCTTTGATACTACATTTGGTACTTTTTCATTGGTACTGCAAACCAGGCGCATGAAGTGGCTTTTTTCAAAAAAGTCGGTTTTTCGATTGCCACAATGAAGACAAGGCTTTACATAGTATAGATATTTTGGTGCTTCCAATCTTCCACTTGGAGGGGGTGGCTGGGAGTCTTGAATAAAAAATCTTTAATTTATGTTGAAAGTGTAACTGCGTCAGTAAGAGCTAGTACTGCTTCAGGTATGTATAGAAAGTGTACAAAACTTATTTTGAGGCTACAAAACTTTATACATTTGAGTTTATTAGGTGGCAGAGAGACTTTCATACTTGCAATATTGTTTTTGGGGTGTGGGGGGAATTCTACGCCTTTAAATCATTGCAAAGTGGTACCCATCATATTAGGTAGAAGAAAAAACTTAAATTGGCACATAACATGAATTTTATTGTCGGAACGAAATTGTTGGAAAACAGGTACACATTTTTTTGTTGCTGAGGGGGGGGGTGTATGTTTTATTTAATTTTTTCTAGTCAGAAACGGTATATACAAATATAATAACGATTTAGATCGATTTCTAATTTTTTGATAGTTTTTTAGCAAACATCTTTCTTTTAAGAGTTTGGTGATAAAATTTTGATGAGTAAAACTTTTACAAATAATAAAGTTTAAAAATATATTTTATACTGCATGTAAGCATGGAATCTGAGGTAATTAGAACTTTTTATTAAAGGATTTCTCTTTAAGTTGTATTTGAATTGCTGAATGTTGTGAAAAATTGTAGATAATTTAAGCACTTAATGTACTAACTCGATTTTTACTGCATTTTTTCTTGAAAGACGATATACAGCGAAGTAGTATAAACTTGCTTCTTACAAGGACTGCTTCTTACACCTCAAAGATTTGGATCTTTGAGGTGAACATATCAAACAGTTCGTGGTAACGAACTGTAGTAAGGAGCGACCCGGCTCAATAGTAAATGAATTTCTAAAAAACAGAATTTTGATGCTAAAAGATACATCGGATTTCCATGCTGATTTTAAATACATAAGTTTCATCAAATTTAGTCTTTGTCATCAAAAGTTACGAGCCTGAGAAAATTTGCCTTATTTTGGAAAATAGGGGGAAACCCCCCCCTAAAAGTCATAGAATCTTAACGAAAATCACACCATCGCATTCAACGTATCAGAGAACCCTACAGCGAAAATTTCAAGCTCCTATCTACAAAAATGTGGAATTTCGCATTTTTTGCCAGAAGACAGATCACGGGTGCGTGTTTATTTGTTTTTTGTTTTTTTCTTTTACCCAGGGGTCATCGTATCGACCAAGTGGTCCTAGAATGTCGCAAGAGGGCTCATTCTAATGGAAATGAAAAGTTCTAGTGCCCTTTTTAAGTCACCAAAAAAATCGGATTGCACCTAGGCCTCCTCCCATGCTCATTTTTTCCAAAAGTCAACGGATCAAAATTTTGAGATAGCCATTTTGTTTCGCATAGTTGAAAACCATAATACCTATATCTTTGGGGATGAATTACTCCCCCACAGTCTCTGGGGGAGGGGCTGCAAGTTACAAAGTTTGACCAGCATTTACATACAGCAATGGTTATTGGGAACTGTACAGACGTTTTCAGGGGGATTTTGTTGGTTTGGGAGTGGGGTTGAGGGGAGGGAGCTATGTGGGAGGATCTTTTCTTGGAGGAATATATCATGGGGGAAGAGAAATTCAATGAAAAAGGCGCGGGATTTTCTAGCATTACTGTAAAAGAAACAATGAAAAAATAAACATGAAAAAGTTTTTTTTCAATTGAAACTAAGGAGTAGCATTAAAACTTAAAACGAACTGAGATTATTATGCATATGAGGGGTTCTAAAAATGCTTTAGCATAAAGAGCGAGGTATTTAGGAGGAGATAAATCCCTCGTTCTTTATGCTAAATTATTTTTAGTAATTTCAAGTTTTTATTTTACGGGCGTTCTGAATCAGGGTTATTCTTATAGAATTGGGACAAAACTTAAAATTTAGTGTAAAGAACGACGTATTAATGAGGAAACAAACCCCCTCATATACATAATAAAAACATACGAGAATAATAGTTTGTTACGTAAATTAATTCTTAAGTTACGTATATTTTTTACTAATAAAAACGTTCGTTAAAAATTAAAAGTTATAGTTGCATTTTTAAGCAACCGAAAAATTGGAGGGCAACTAGGCCTCCTTCCCCACCCCTTATTTCTCAATATCGTCTGATCAAAACTAAGAGAAAGCCATTTAGCCAAAAAAAAAGAATTAATATGCAAATTTATTTTAATAATTTATGTGCGGAGAGCCAAGATCAAACATGCATTAATTCAAAAACGTTAAGAAATTAAACAAAAAAACTAGTTTTTTTAACTGAAAGTAAGGAGCGACATTAAAACTTAAAACGAACAGAAATTACTCCGTATGTGAAATGGGTTGCCCCCTCCGCAATCCCTCGCTCTTTACGCTAAAGTTTGACCCTTTGCCACAATTCTAAGTTTTAAAACAATTAAAAACTTTAACGTAAAGAGCGAGGGATTGCAGAGGGGATACAGTTACAGGAGCAAAAAGACAGGGTACCAGGTAGAAATATGGGTTTTTGCTAGGATATTTTAATGCCCAGGCTGGTAGAAATAGGGATAAATGGTATCCTAGCCTAGGTAAATTTGGCGTAGGAAAAGAAAACAGTAATGGCTATAGACTTCTGCAATTTTGTAGGTATAACAACCTAGTTATAACCAATACGGTGTTTGTTCATAAAATGGCCCATAAATTGACATGGTATTCATGTGATGGTAAGACAGCAAACCTTATTGATTATGTAATTGTAAACAGAAGACTAGCAGGATCAATACAAGATACTAGGGTGTATAGCTGTTGTTGATGTTAAAAGTAAAGATCACCATCTAGTAGTGTCTAAGGTTAATTTAAAGCTGAAATTTCGGAAGGATAAATACCTCCTGGAAAGTTATTATGTTGGCAGACTTCAGGATGAAAATTTGACAAAAAACTTACAGGAACAGTTGAATACTAAACTTGAGAGTTTAAAATTTGACAATGTGGAAGATGGGTTCAGAAAAACAATTTGTGAAGTTGCTGATGGTGTCTTTTGGAAGAGTGTTAAGACTGCAACTAGGAATATTAGTGAAAAAGCTTTAGGTTTAATAGAGAGTAGAAGGGGTTTATACAAGAATTTTCTGAGTGATAGGTCGTGTAAAACAAAAGGAATGTAAAGAAAGTGGAAAAAGTATTAAAATACGAACTAAGGAGATGTGAACTAAGGAAATTGCTGAGGATCTGGAAGATGCGGCTAGACGGCATAGTAGTAAAATATTATACTGGTATGTTAATAAAATGAAAGGGAGTAGCCAATTTGGACTAGTCCCAGTTAAAGATAGAAATGGGGCCACAGTTAGTGATAAGGAAAAAGTTAAAGAAAGGTGGGCGGAACATTTTGAGAATGTGCTAAGCCGAGATGCAGTTGCAGGAAAAGATATAGATGAAAATGAAACAGGTTTGTGATACCTTGGATGTAAAGGAAGATTTGTTTAATGAGGAAGAATTAGCGGCAGTACCAAAACGATTAAAAAATAATAAGGCTCCAGGTGTTGATAGTGTGATTAATGAGTTTCTTAAATATGGTGGCTATGAGGTTAGGAATAAGCTACTGAAGATTATGAACATGATTTTTGAAAAAGGGGAAGTACCCAATGATTTTAGGAAAACCTTAATTAAACCACTGTATAAGAAAGGTGACAAGAGTGAGTGTCGTAATTATCGAGGCATTAGTCTGGTCTCTGTAGGTAGCAAATTACTGAGTAATATGGTACTTTTTAGACTGAGACATGCTGTAGACAAAGTTTTAAGGGAAGAACAATGCGGTTTTAGAAAAGGTAGAGGATGTGTCGACCAAGTTTTCACTCTTAGGTTAATAATTGAGAAGTCTCTTCGTTGTCAAACACCTTTGGTCCTCAGTTTTATCGATTATGAGCAAGCTTTCAATTCTGTTGATAGAAGAGCGTTAGCAAAGGTCTTATTCTTATATAGTGTATCAGAAAAATACATTAAAGTGATTTGTGCTATGTACGAGAATAATACTGCTGTGGTTAAGGTAGGAAATGAGGTTAGCAACTGGTTTTATATAAAATTAGGAGTTAAGCAGGGCTGTGTTCTATCCCCCTTTATATGGATCATTTTGATGGACTTCGTGTTAAGGAGCACAGGAAAGGCAATTGAAGACCACAGAATCAAATGGGGAGGAAAAACGCTCCTGCACTTAGATTATGCTGATGACTTAAGCATATTAGATGAAAGTATAAGCAAAATGAATGAATTTTTAGAGGTTTTGCGAGTTCAGGGTGCTAAAATAGGCTTGAAAATTAATGTTAAGAGCACTAAGTCGCTAAGGCTAGGAATAAGTAAAGATGAAAAGGTGACATTAGGTAACGAAAAGATTAATCAGATTGGGAGCTTCACTTGTCTTGGTAGTATTATAAGTAAAGACGGTGGGAGCAGTGAAGATGTTAAAAGCAGAATAGCTAAGGCTCAGGGTGTTTTTTCACAGTTAAAAAAAGTTTGGAAGAATAGAAAGATAAGTCTGCAAACCAAGATTAGAATATTGGAAGCTACAGTGATGACAGTGGTCAAATATGGCTCTGAAGCATGGGCACTCCGAAAAGCAGATGAAAATTTACTAGATGTTTTCCAAAGAAATCGCCTACGGATTGTTCTGGGTACCCGGCTGACTGACCGTATTTCAAACAGTAGGTTGTACGAAAAATGTGGTTCAATCCCGCTTTCTATGGCTATAATGAAAGAAAGGTTGAGATGGCTTGGCCACGTTCTGCGGATGAAGGATGACAGATTGCCGAAGATTGTCCTTTTTGGCCAACCGTCTGGGGCTACACGGAAAGCAGGTCGTCTTTGTCTGGGTTTGCAGGATGCCATAAATAAAGATTTAAAGGAAATGGGAACTTCCTGGGAGAGTGTAAAGAGGGATTCCTTGAATAGGTTAGGTTGGAGGAGGAGCTTGCGTAGCTGTGTTGGCCTTTGGCGGCTTGGTGCTGCAGTGAGTTATTAGTAGTAGTAGTTGTAGTACCTGTAAATTGAATCTAATGTAAAGAAACAAGAACAAAAAAACAAGAACAGGAAAACAGGTGGTACAATGCATTGCAAAATATAAGTTTTGCTATATATTTGCACTTTAGGGGAGGGGAGGGGGTAAATTATAGCGGGGATGCATGCAAAATATGTTGCCTACAAATATGTTACCATAAGTCTGCATATTAAGAAGTATGAATTGTTTTCTTCATACGTTTCCTTTTCTACAAGTCTTTAATCTAGGCTTGTACCGAATATTGAACCAGAATTTCACTTAGCCAAATTTCCCTATTTTAACTAATGCACATGCTTAGGAAAAATTGAACAAATCCAGTGAATATCCTGATGATGACGCGTCTCACATTAATATGTTGGAACAGGAGCTGGCCATGGCCAGAGATATATCCCTCCAAATGCAAGAAGAACTCCAGAGCCTTCAAAAGCAGTTGAGCCCAGGCAAAGATTCAGCATCTACGTTTAAGAGAGAGTTTTTAGTTCCATCGGCGACGGCTCCACATCTTATTAAAAGCCGAAGCCTGGAGGTTTGTATGTCCCCAAGTTAGCATGCTTTGATGAGGCGTGAACCCCCCCTCCTCCTAGCGTTTTGTTTGAACACACTGTGTTAACCTTATCCTGGACTTGCTCTTAGGCAATAGTGTCTAGAGTTTTATAGATTCCTAGTAATCAATCCTGTTGACAATTAATTAAAAACTAATAATAAACTAATAAAGCAACAATATTAAAAGTAAATTTTATTCACTTTACTTAAGGATATTGTGTTTACTCCAGTCAGTTTTTTGTTTCTTTCCCTACTTTAGCTTTTGACGCTAAGCTACTACGCTAAGACCTCAGTTATCTTAAATAAGTTAAATTAATCTATTCTACTATCAATAGAAGAGAAGATTATTGAGAACAAGAAGATACACAGGGATTTGTTTTTGGACGGGGGGCCTCATAACAGCAAAAATATGCAGTTCATTTGAGAATAATTGTATGTAATGGTAAATACTGGGGACATTCACTTGTTTCCCCCTATAAACTCATTCACTCCCCTCATCGAGTATTTATCTGAGGGATGACCTTGGTAACTCTTGATAACCTCTTTCTTATTAGGCATGAAAGCAAGCAAGTTTTGTGAAAACACAAGATGACTAATACGGTAATATCCCAGGTAACCAAAAACATTTTTTGGCTCTTGATAAACTCTTTCTCGTCAGGCGTGAAAGCGAGCGACTTTGGCGAAAATGAAAACTCAAGACGGCCAAAGTGTTTATTTTCCGGCTAGCCAAAAAGTTTTTTGGCTATAGATATAACGAGATAAGTTCTGTACTTATTTAACTTCAGAGTGCACCTATGGCCAAGAGATGTTTAAAAGCGTAACTAATCGGGGTGTGTCCAATTATAGATCCCGTAATTCCCGTTCCCCAACGGTAATATAGCGGTAAATAACGGTAATATAACGGTAATTAACGGTAATATAACGGTAAATATAGATCCCGTTTCCCAAAGACACGAATTAACAGCTGTTTCACATTGTCATTTGATATCGTAAGCCACTAAACACAAGAATGTAATAAGGCTTTTGATTGGTCATCTAAAAATAATTGACCAATGACAATTGAGTTTACATATTTACGGACCAGTGTGGCTTATTAGCCAATGTGAAACCGTCAAAACTAGCCATTGCCTTTCACTTCAATTGCTCAGTTTCTCTTTGAAAAAGGGAAATGAAAAAATGGCCTTATTAATTATATAGCCGTTAAGACGTTCAAAACTATCAAAATCGTCACTAGACACAATTACAAAAATATGAGTTATTAACTTGAACGTTGTGGAAAATAATTTACGATCAAAACACTTTCTGTGCTTTATTTATTTATTTGACCAAATTTATTAACCTTGTTTTATGTCCATCTGTTACCCCTTATCAATCTTACATAGACCCTTCTAAAGGGAGTGCTAATCCTTTATAGTCTTAGAGTTCAATACATTATCAGACAAAGCTCCTAACTATAGCAAAGTCTTACTGCTTAATTTTGTGTGGTTTCTTTGATAGGCTACGTATTTAGTGGTAACGTGTTTAAATTGACAAACGTTACATGTTATGTACAATTACTCGACCCCACGTTCTGTCTCAAGAAAAATCCCCCTTCTTGCCCCAATAAGAGTTTCCACTGAAAAATATAGAAGAATGTTCATCCCTCACATAGTTGAAATTTTAAATCAATAACCCCTTTTATCTTATAGTTTAGTGTTTATTTTTCAATTGTGAGCTTTTTAATTCTTGCTAGTTAGACTTTTGTTTTAAATAGTTTTTCCTGTTTTAATTTTACGAGTTGTTTATCGTTTGACTTTTTTACTGATTGTAATTTTATGATTTTGTGGCATTGGCAATTGCTTAAATTTTTGCAATTTTGTTTGTACTGACACTAAAGTGCGAATTCGGCCCTTTTGTGCTTGTGATAGCCGCGTTGTTGAAATAAAAATGTTATCTAATTTATCTAAAAACACTAAAGTTGAAGATCTTATAAACTTAGCCTCATTTATATTTGATGTACGTGTATACCAAGACGAAGCGTTTCATTGTACGAATTCGTAAATTTTGTATTCAAAGTTGGCCTCTTTTCCATTTTGACGGAATTTACTGATAAACCAAAAGGTTGCTCTTGAAAGTTTTGTTCATTTTTTTTTATGGTCGGCTACCAAAAATTCTTTAAAGCAGTTGAGTAGTACCTGTTTACAGGTAAAGCAGTTAATAGCAAGTAACTATCTGTTGAAATTATATCCCTTTTAACACCCAAAATGTATTTTACTTGCCCATTTCTTGCCTATTTCAACTGAAAATAAGGAGCAACATTAAAACTTAAACCGAAGAGAAATTATTACGTATATGAAGGGGGTTTCCCCTCCTCAGTACCTCGCTCCTTATGCTAAAGTTTGACTTTTTGTTCGAATTATTTAAGAATGACTTCAGATACACAAGAACCATTTAATTAGAATAATAAGCTTTTTTTAAATTCAAGGTCCTTTAGTATGAGGAATGATGTGCTGAGGAGGGTTAGTAAGGATGCGCTTTAGTGTGAGGAAACATACCTCATATCTGTAATAATTTCCTTTCAATTTAAGTTTTAATGTTGCTCCTTACTTTTGGTTGGAGAAACTTGTTTTTTCTTTAGTTTCCTTTTTTTTAATGATGCCGAGAAATCCAGTTTCCTCTGCATGGAAAATTCCCTTCCCCCCACTAAAACACCTCTATCAAAATATCCTCCTGCGTAAGTACACCCACCAGAAAACCTATTTCAAGTTTCTAGCAGCTAATCCGTGAGACCAGAGGCTTGTGTCCTGGTGTCGCTAGTTATTCGGTTTGGATGGGGTGTCAATGGCGTTACTCTGTAAGCTCAGTTAGAGTCGACCCAGCTCTAAATGGGTACCTGGAGATATCTAGGGAAGGTAAACAGCAAGGATTTGCGAAAGCACAGGACGGCTGGCCCTTAATCCCCTATTGCACTTCTTGGCTAAAGGGCCATGAAACGGAGATCAGCACCACAAGAAGGAATTGAAAATCCATTCGTGAGCTTTTTTTTTATCTAGCAGCTATAAGTTGTAACATGAGGTGCAAAATTTTTCGGTCTTGAAACATTCAGAGTATGATAAAAAATCTGGATTTCTACTATTCTTGTCTCTTTTTTTCCAATATTATGTTATATAAGTAAATATATCTTATTTTAAAACATAGTTATTTATGAGTTCTAGATGAAAAACGAACGATTATCTCGAAAAATGAGTTTAGGTTTCCACTTTTGACACTTCAAACATATATTTAAAAAATTTTTAAACAAGTTTTGTATGAAATTTGACTGAACTTAACAATGGATGCATGGCAGTGGATGGATTGGATTAGTTACTTTAGAAATAGTGATTGATATTGTGATATACCGTGATATACATGATATTGTGATATACCGTGATATACATGATACTGTGATATTGTGATGATGATTATGATTGATACTGATATAGTGATTGATAAGGGGTTGATACTACCAAAGCTGAGTTATAGTCATGTACAGCTGACTATTACATTGACGATTTACACTGACGATTTACAGTAATGTAAATCATCGTTGGACTCGGTTTTACTAAGAGTCGTGTTGTTCCAGGTGCTTGCTAAAAAAGGGAATTCTTTCAAGGGAATATGGTGGTCTCATACTTTATTATTTACAAGCCAATAAGTTCTGTTTCAGCCTTTTGATTTGTAAAAATATTGCTCTGATGTACAAAAACACTCCCTCTACTTGCATGGCCATAGGTCCTATGACTTATCATTTCCTAATTGACGTTATATATCCAGTTTTTTGTGTTCTTCTTTTTAATATTCCATGGATTGTAGTGAAGCCTTTTTAGTGAAGCTTTTGTGAAGCTTAGTTATTTTTAGTGAAGCTTTGGATTGTAGTGAACGTTTCCTCGGCATAGAAACACTTTAGGAAAAGTTTCAGTTTAAACGGTCAGTTTCTTCAGGAATGCATAGAAAACAATCACACAATCATGTTAACAGAAAAACAAAATACTATATTATTTTCAGGTACAAGGGCTATGAAATATTGTCAGTTCTGCCGCCATTTTTCGACAACGCGAAATGTTTTGAGTTGTAAATTTTGCATGCGTGTATTTGTGTGGACGCGTTTATCCCCGGTTAGAATTGTACTTTCAATTCTCTTTCAATTTTCCTTTCTCCTCTTCGTGTTTTGTATGTGTAATTATCATTATTGTTAATATCAATTAATATTTATGTATAGATTTATGCTTGAAGTATACTGTAATTATAGTCAGGTCACTTTTATAGGGACCAGGGCTAAGGCGACAAGCGTCAGAGGAGAGTCAGTATGTTCGCGACTTGCAAGATTGCCTGGAAAGAGAAGCAGATCTAAGAGAGCAATTGAAATTTGCAGAAGAAGAAGTGAGTATCTCGTGACAGAAAAGATTAAAGTCATCCATTTGAGGGATGGAATCAAAGTAACCGCAATAGGGGGTGTTGTGGTTACACCAGTAGCGGCCACCTAATAAAGAACAAGTCTCGGCCAATAGTAACACCAAACTAGTTATTTTAAAACTAAATCGGATCGACACAGAAGTACATCAATAAAATAACCATGACCGAAAACGCTATACATGAAACTTACAGTCCTCTGGCTAAAACAATAACGAAGATCACTTTTTTTTTATATGTGTGAAGCACTTACGTGTCATCTTTTTTTTTATCTCTGCTGATAGTGGGAAACTGAAAAATCAGAGCTAATTGTTTAAGGGCTCGTCTTGAAGGAAATTACTATATCCGCTCGCTTTTGTAATTAACAAAACACAATATTCAAAATAAAATCAATTTTGTTTACAAAAAACTTTATCTTTGTATACAATTTAGTAAATAATGATGTGGCTTCCATACAATTTTTTTCCTTGATAACTTTGTATAGAAGAGGCAGTCATAGAATCTCTGAAGAGGGTTCAATTGATTAGGACTTGAAAAATTTAGTTCCCTTTTTAAGTGTCAAAAGTAATGCCACTAAAATAAGGTAAATTCTTAAACAAAAACTGCACTTTTTGTGCAGCACTACATTTATTGACAATTTGGTTCTTCTTTACTAGGTTCCTGTCAGAGCTGTTGAAATGGGGTTGGCAGGGGTGACCGGGGCAGCTCTTCCGGGCAACGCATCTGTAGGGTTGTCCACTTCGCTCAAAATTTTTACTTTGATTCAGGTTTTGTTACTTATAGTTTCGTTGGGAAGGGGGTGCTTTAATTAAATTTGCCCAGGGCTCCACTAACCCTAGGAATGGTTGTGGTTCCAGTAAAAAAAAAAGACGCAAGTTTTTTCTTGTACCTTTAGTAATAAGCAATGTAACTGAGCTACCAAGTCCATTCTTTTTTTTTTGGTGATTAAAAAAAAAATTACAGGGCTTCGGTAGAATTCCCGAGGCTTTCCTTTTAATGCAGGTTAAAAGTTTCTACAAGATCAATGAACACAATTTACTATGAGAAAAGACTAACACTTAAAAGAAAAAACTAATAATACAAAAAAAATTAAAGGAAATGGGGGTTTCAGTGGTAGGATAAAGGGTGAAGTTTTGAACAGATTGCAGATTAGGGAGGAGTATATGCACCTCCATTAGCTTCATGTGGCTTGGTGCCTTGATACCTTATCAGTAGTAGTAGTAGCATTATCAAACAAATTTGCTGAATTTGTATGTACTATTAAAAAAAATAAAAAAAAAATTCAAGAATAAAAGAATCAGGACATTATGACGACGTAAAGATACTAGGATAATTTAACTGAGAATTAACAACTAAAATTGAAAAAATATTACTCCTACTCCTGTCATAAATAAAATAGTTTTTCGTTGCAGTATCATTTTTTTTTTTTGAAAAGATGGTACAGAAGAAAAGATATTAAAAGGAAGTTTATAATCCCCTGCTCTAATTCCAGTTAAAGATAAGACGGGTCGGAAATTTAATTGCATTTTAAATCCTACTAAACCAGTATGGTAATCAAGTGGGTGAATATGAAGCTTGGGATAGGAGCAGCAATATTAGATAAAAGGGAAGTACTTAAGGATTTTATGAAACAAAAAAGACTCATTTTAGTAAAAGCTCTTAAGCAAGAAAGTTTAATTTACTCTGTAAGAAAAGTGAGCTGGGAAAGTCTACATTTAAATGAGAGCAGCTTCTCACAAGTGAAACTGATTTTTAGGATCTTCCAGTTTTATAAAGTGCTTTTTAAAGTTTTTTTTTTTAGCTTTTTTTTTTAAGTAGAGGCAACCCTTTTCAAAGGATCAGTTAAAACATCTTAACGAAGTTGGCTGTTTATGCATGTAGTCATATATGAAAAAAGCGGAAATGTCAATATCTGGGCAAAAATGAATTGCTAAACTCTGGCTTAGCCTGAAACTCTGCGCGTTTGGACCCGAACGTCGAGCAGATCGAGCAGAATCATCGTTTCATCGAGCAGAATCAGAGATGCTTTATTTTAGACATAGTTATAAAAAACAACAAGTGAAACAGCAGGGAGTTTACATAAGACAGTGAAATTTGTTTAAACTTTAAGAATATTTCGGATCTGTATTTATGCTTTGTATCTACAATAGAGAGGGATCTTTAAAACTTAAGTTGAAAGATTAAAACAGTCCCAGAATCACTACTTGAAGGAAGTTCAATCAGGACTAAAGATGGAAACCATACGAAACGAGGCAATTCATTAAGGTACAAATTAAGAGCATATTTTAATGCTATTCTTGCCTTTTTAGTAGCTAACCTAAAAGGTCTTTTGGTAATGGGTTCACTGGTATTGGCTGTTATATTTTTGAAATAATTTTTAAGTCATTTAAAATTAAATTTCTATTGCATTGATACTTAAAACTAAAACTGGAAAATTAATTAATTGTTTAATTTTTCAATTTTAGTTTTAAAGTTTTTAGTTTTTAGTTTTAAAGTTTTTAGTTAGTTTTTTAATACTATTGTATTGTAAGTTTAATTTTCTTTATGGACGTAGTTTGCTGAGGATGGCTATTAGATACAGAGCTGAAATATTCTTAAGGGTTGAACCAGTTTCACTGACTTAGGTAAATTTCTTGTCGTTTTGATTAATTCAATTAAATTAAACAATTAAATTAAAGAAATTAAATTTTAATTTACTTCAATTAATTAAATTTAAATTTAATTAATTCCCGCTGTTTTCACACATAGTTGTATATTTACAACCGAATTAAGCAAAATTAGATCCTTTTGCTCCTGAAAAGTAGAAGTCATCCTAAAATGCAAAAGACTCCTCCCTAACGAGCCCCTAACGAGTTTAATTAAACTAATTATTTAAATTTAAATGATAAGGGAATTAAATTTAATTAATTCCCGCTGTTTTCACACAATGTGAACACAATATGTTTAAGCAAAATGAGATCCTTCTGCTCCTGAAAAATAGAAGTCATCCTAAAATGCAAAAGGCTCCTCCCTGACGAGTCCGTTTTGACACTATTTACGTCATAAATCAGACCAGTCATGGAATTACACGTACCTGTTTCGCTGGAGCTCCAACTGGCCACATCATTCCTCTTCAACGTGTCTAAAAACGTACGATTAGTGCAGCAATTTCTAGCAACTCTGGACAAAACTCTTGCAGTCAATCTAACATTAATTTGACGTCGCCTCTATGTTGGTGTTCTACGAATACATGCAATGCCCTAGATCTGAGGGGATATCAAGAAGCTTTTCAGATGGAATAAAGGCTTTGCTATCAACTCGGCAAAGTATAGCTCGACAGGACTACCTTGTGCAGGGAACACCCTGCCAAGAATACTTGAAGACAAGTTTCAATCGTAGCTCCGCCACCATATGGAATGGCCTCCCAGAAGTCCAGTAATCCTTCTCTTGAGCCGTTCAAGAGAAACACCTTAAAAGTAATTAGCGTGTTAATTAACAGAACTAGCGGCATATCATCACTTGTCAAGGAGCCGTGAAGCCTGTATAAAAAGCGAATTATCATCAGTGTCTAAACCGAAATATCCAATTGATGTTTTTTTCAGTTTAAATATTTTTCTTTCAGTCTCAGTCACTGAGGAAGAAGGTATCACGGCTAGAGGAAGAAAATGAATCCCTTGTGATGCAACTGAAAAAAATGGCAGGGAAAAAAGGTACTATTTAAAGCTTGATTCTGGGGTCTAAGCTTCAGTCTATTCTTCAATCTAGTCTCAGAAATTTGAATTTCCCGCCCATTTGCTAAATTTGTACCAAGTGCTTGCAGATAATTATTGTCAATTAACAATTACGTTTGCGCCGTCCTAACTAAATTTGTTATCTAACATTGTTACCTAGCAATTGAATGGAAGGAAAAAGTCTTATGAGTGATGGCTATAATGTTGATTGTATTTTTAGGTTCAAAACGCGAAATTATCATTTAAATAAAGAGTGGTGTGGGCACAATGTATTATTTCTTTTATTTTTATTTTTTTAGACCATGGCACTTCGTGTAGAAGGAATTGCCATAGAAACTTGGAAAGGGGCTAATTAGATTTGAAATTGAGAGGGTTACTGCCCTTTCTAATACTTGAAAGTGATCGGAGGATAACCATCCCCCACGCCCATCATTTCCCAAGCACATCCAATCAAAACATCGAGATAGCCATTTTGTTCAACGTAGTTGAAAGGTCCGTAAATTATGTCTTTGAGGGTGAAGACGCCTTCACAGCCCTCAGGGCAAGGGTTGTAAGTTCCAAACTGGGGGTATAAAAGGTTTTTAGAAGAAAGGTGGTCATATAAACTTTGAAGAGGGCTCATTGGATCGAAAATCAGAATTTCAAGGACCCTTTTTAATAGTCAAAAGTGAAGGGAGGGCAACCAGCCTTTCCCCCGCCCATCATTTTCCCAAGTATATCCAATCAAAATTTTGAGATAACCATTTTGTTCAGCGTAGTTGAAAGGTCCAGTAGTTATAACTTGAAGAATACAACCCCCAAAGGCTCTCAGGGTAACGGTTGTAAGTTATACCCTGTGGATAGATAAGGTTTTTATGGTAAGGTAAGTCGTATAAACTGCAGAGGGGGCTCATTTGACTAGAAATCAGATATTCTTGCGCCCTTTTTAATAGTAAAATATGAGTGGAGGGCAACCATCCCCCTCCTGCTCCTCGACACTCATCATTTATCCAAATATAGACTTCGGAGAAGGGTCATGCAGTATAAAATAGAAAGTTATAGATCTCTTTTTAAAAGTCAAGAGAGACCGGACGGCAACCAGCCCCCCTCCCTCCCTATCTCCTCAAAGCTTCCGATCAGAATTTTGAGATTTTCATATATGAGTATTAAATTTTGATGTGACTCATTCCATTGGAAATGAGAGGTCCTAGTGTCCGTTATAAATGTCCAAGGGAAAAAAGCGTACCTAGCACCCACCACGTCTTCTTTTCCCCAAATGTATCCAATAGAAATTTTAATATAGCCATTTTGTTCAAAACAATTTAAGCAGCATATAACAGGGCTTTCGGGATTGAAACAACCCCTCAAAATCTGGGGGCAAGGGTTGAAGTTTTGCCACGAAGGTATATAAGGTTTTTATGGAAGGCGTGGTCAAGTAAACTTAAGCGGGGGCTCATTCAATTTGTAATTGGACGTTCTAGTTCTCTTTTAAGAGTCAAAAGTGGCAGAGGGCAACTAGTACCCCCCCTCCTGACGTACTCTTTAAATCAAAGGTATCTGATCAAAATGTGACAAAGCCATTTTGTTAAAAATAGCCCAAAGAACACATATAACAAAGACTCTAGAGTAGACACAACCCAGCAGAGCCCTGGAGGCAATGGTTGTAAGTTATGCCCTTTTGGCATACAAGGTTTTTTATGGAATGGGTGGTCATATGACATTTTGATGGGGCTTTTTTGATTAGAAATTATAGTTACAGTGCTCTTTTTAAGAGTCAAAAGTGAATTGAGGCTAGTCAGCCCCCTTTCCTTTCCCCACGCCCATAGTTTTCCAAAACAAACATCTAATCAAAATTTTCAGATATCTATTTTTTTCAGCTTTGTTAAAAGATCCAATAATTATGCCTTTGCGGATGTCAACCCCCCCCCCAAGCTTTCGGTGTATGGGCTTTAAGTTAGGCAATTCGTTCACTATTTACATATAGTGTATGTTATTGAGAAAGGTATGCATGTTTGACATTTACTTTCCAAAAACACAAAAGGCATTCAGGTGAGCCTTTTAAAGAAATGTCACTGAAACTTTTAAAGGAGCCAATTTATAGTAATTTCTTTTTGTTCTGATTTTCATTTATTTATTGTCGGTGATGCGTGGTAGTTTTACGCTTGGAAGGTTATTTGACTTTATTTCGGCTTATTTTTGGGCTAATGGAGCACTTTGCTTTTCTTTGAAAAACTTGTTTTGTGAATTTTTTTTAAGAATTAATACCAAGAAAGTGATGACATGTTTTAGTAGATAATAAATCTGACTATATTCAGATTCTAATACCTATTAAAAACAATATTAAAAAAGTGTCTCGAGAGAACACACTTGAAGAAATTATAGCAAAATGACCATCGCTCTTACAAAATTTTGCTAATAAGTCGAAAAATTAGTACTTGAGATATACTAGAAATATAGTAGGAAATAAAATTATGAAGGTAGTATTTTACTGCTATAAAAAGGAAAAAAAGGAAAAAAATTGAAATTCAGTAAGAAGGAAATCTCAAATCTCAACTAGTAGACAACTAGTGACAGCGTTGCAAAAAAAAAACAACTTAAAATGTGTATTTTAATGTAAGATTTAAGTGAAAAAATATGTGTGTGTTTACATACTCATTTGAAGATGCATTTCTATAAGATAATATGAATTCCACATGCGGAGGTTATCAGGGGTGGATCTAGGAAAAAATCTTGGGAAGCCACTGGACCAAGGGTGCCAATGTGACTCGAGGTGGGCACCAAATTGACAAGTTTATTTTAAAAAAGGTTACAAAAAGAAAAAAGAACGGAATAAGGGTGCCAGAAGTGTCCCAGGGGGAGGGTCGCTCCCTCCAAACACATGGATCTGTTTCTGGCCTAAATTGCTTTTAACTCTTTCATTCATCTAGTTTCAACCAAATTAGCTTTACAATTAAAATAAATAGATAGACAGATTTATCACGCGAAAGCCCTATAGGGCCATTTGCTATATAATTAGTCACAAAACTAAAATTAAGGACTTTTTTGAGTGGGGAGTGGGTAGGGAAAGTTCAAAAAAATTACTCCTTTACACAAATTAATGTTGTAAGTTGCCTCATCATACCCCCATCATTGACGCCCAGAAACCGTATCCTAAATCGATGGGCTCTTAAGACAGAGAGTAAAAAAATCTTCCAAAAAAAGAAAAAAAGAAAACACAATCTGAAGATGAAGATCTAGCAAGCAAGTTTAATTATATGACTAATTTTTCCTGAAAATGAGGTTCATCTTATAACTTTATGACGAAATGATTCGTAAACAGATCGTGCGAGCAGTTTCATGTCTGAATCTCTAGCTAATCAAGAGCAAAATCTTGGGTGCGGGGGCCACTGGACCAAGGGCGCCAATATGACTCGAGGTGGGCACCAAATTGACAAGTTTATTTAAAAAAAAAAAAGAATAAGTGTGCCAGAAGTGTCTTGGGGGGAGGGGTCATCCCCTCTGACCCCATGGATCTGTTCCTGACCTAAATTTCTTTTAACTCTTTCATTCTTCTAATTTTAACCGAATTAGCTATCTAGTTAAAATAAATAGATAGAGAGATTTATTCAAACGAAAGCCCTATTGTGCCATTCGCTATTTAATTAGTCACAAAACTAAAATTAAGGATTTTTTGAGTGGCGGAGGGGGTTTATTACTAGTCAAAACTTACCTTTCGACTCCCAGGTTTTTTGATTATTTTACAAAATATCCGGGAATATCCTTCGATCTCCTTGCACATTCAGCCATCAGTCTTCGTCTCTTATCCATTCTATGCTCGTGTCCAGATTTTTAATTTTTATTCCTTTGGAACTTTTAGCTACAAAGCTACTTTTCAATCTGTCATTATGAATAGACAAAAAGCTATATTTTCCTGTGTTACCAAACGTTTAACACAAAGAAAAACATTCATTTTCAACATGTGTTTCCATGTTCGTAAAATAGGGGAAAGATCCGTGTTCGTAGAAAAATCTTTGCAACAATCAAAGATTTTTATGACAATTTTTCAGATATATACTGAACCGAATGAAGGTAAATAATTTTGTTTGATTTAAGTTTCAACTTTGCTCTTTACATTCATAAGAAAGCTTTGCTTTTTGTTGTTATTTGGGTAAAACAGCTAAGAATAATTGATCAAATTGACAGTTTTACTTAAAAAAAATAGTAAAAAAAAAGAACGGAATGCGAATGAGGGCGGCAGAAAAATCTCGGAGGAGGCTTAAGGCCCCTCTAGCCCCCTAGATATGCCCCTGAAGGGTATCGTTCAAACCAGGTCTTTGGTGCTCAATTTGTAGCTCCATTGGTTCTAAGCTCGGTGTGTCAACGTTTTAATTATGTGACACAATGTAAGGTATTATATAGCCAACGGCTGGCATTTTAACATGAAGTATTAGTCGCCTGATTTTCTTACCATTCGAAAGCCAAAAAAAAAGCACCTCTCGGTATGTAAGGCAGAACAGCCATAAATATGTTTTAGCCAAAAAATGTTCATTCCATATTATTTTCGGTTTTTGGTTTTGGTGGTGGGACATAGCATGTATATTTCTTAGTTTTTTTTTCTGAATATACTTTTGACGTATTTTTTCCTTGAGTAACGGCTGTATTAAATGGTGATCCCCCTAGTATCTCGTCCTCCAATCTAGTAATGGCTCTATCAGATGGCGGTAATATAATGCCGTCTACATTACTCTATCAATTCTACTGGATATTAAAGTCAGCTAATAGCCACCCACCCCTTTGAATGCCTTTGAATTTCTTGGACAAAGCCGTGTCTGAGGGGTGGGGGATTTCTACTCGATTTGAATCCCTCCTCGATATTTATATCCGACTTTTAAAAATTAACAAAATTTATAAAAGCAATTTTTTATTGCTTTAACCCTCCCCGAACTAAAATCCTGGATACTCCCCTGTCCTTGGGTATTAAATTTAGTAAACTGCCCCCCAGACTTAGACTGTAAAAAGGCCTGATGCAGGTACTGTTGAACTAGCTTTAGTTGATCCATATGAGATCGGCATTTTCAGTGTTTTTACTTTCAGTCCCAGTTGTCTCCAGACGAGCAGAATCCAGTTTAGACAAAGATGAAGGAATATCTGACGATTTGGACTTGAACGATCTCCGGTTGCAACTAGAACTCAATGAACAAGTGAGTATTAATCATTATTTAGTGAAAAAAACCTTGATGAGTAACTTTTGGATCAAAATTTTGAGGAATAACTTTACAGCATGTGGTGCATGCTTTTTTTTTTAAAATACATATAAACCTGGAAATATCTGTCTCACTATCATTGTCACGTAAAATCCTTTAAAAAATCGAAAAGAAACTAAAAAACCTGAAGGTTCTATGTGGTTTATTTTTCTATTCTGATTTGGCCGGATTCATATTTAAAAATCAACTTTATCTAGATAGACAAAAAGTAAATATAAGATATGTAAAACCCTTTCAAGCTTTTGAAATGCTTTGAGAGTATATCAGTTTCATACTGATTCATGGATGCTAACTTTTATCAATCTTTGTTGGCTTTCTCCTTCGAAATACTTCGACATTGAATAATTGGCCAAATTCAAAAATCCTAAGCATTATTTTTTAGTTCTCCGAATACGAGGGAAGAATGTCTTGAATAAAGATTTAAGGGAAATGGAAACTTCTTGGGAGAGTGTAAAGAGGGAGGTCTTGAATAGATTGAGATAGAGGAGGAGCATGCACATCTGTGTTGGCCTTTGGTGGCTTGGTGCTGCAGTGAGTTCTTAGTAGTAGGTGTAGTAGTACTTTAAAAGGGAATGTCTTCTGAATATCCAATTAAAATTGTATCATCTTAACTGTGCTGAATCAACGTTTCTTTTCTTTTTTTTTATTTAGGGAATTGTTCGAGAAACGAAAGCAATTTCTTTGAGAAGGAGGTCACAAGAAGCTCATTGCTGCCCAACTTACCTGAAACTATTGTTCTCTTTAATTTTCCCTTTTAAAAGGCTATTTCGTTTGTTACAATCACTCACCATCGTTGTAATTGTCTCCATTGATATGCCACCTAAGCATGTGGGAAACTACTGCTCTCCGTAGTTTCCCTGTTTTAAAACCTATTGTCTTTATCATTTATTGCTCTTTGTCATTGTCAATTTCGTTTGTCAGAGCGACCCATTGTCGTTGTAATTGTCTGCCTTCAGTTGTCACCCAAAACGTATCAAAAACTGCTGCTGTTCTCAGTTTTCATGTTCAAAAGACTACTATGTTTGTCATTCCCGCTCCTTATTATTGTCACTTTCAATATCTAGTGATCACTAAAATAGCCGAAAGCTATTTTTCTTTTCAGTTGCCAATTTTAAAAGATTATTTCTTTTGTTATAATCAGCAACTTTCGTTGTCATTGTCCATATTGATTTGTCATCCAAACTTATCTGAAACTACAGCTCTCCTCGGTATCTCTGTTTAAAAGACCGCGTGTTCATAAATTATGTTCTTTGTGATTGTCCCTGTCACCATTTAATTATCACTAAACGTGTCAAGAACTATTTTTCTCTTCAGTTTTCCCTTTTAAATGACGATTTTATTTGTCACAGTCAACCATTATTGTTGTCATTGCCTTTATTAGGTTGGAACCGAAACGTATCGAAAGCTGCTGCTCCTCAATCTCCCTGTTTAAAAGATTACTGTGTTTATCACTGCCGCTCCTTGTAATTGTCACTTTAAATATTTAATTGTCACTAAACTTACCAAAAACTACTATTCTTTTTGGTTGTTCCTTTTAAAAGATTTTTTTTACACAATCACCGATTTTCATTGTTATTATCTCCATTTATTTGTCAAGAAAACATATTGGAAACTGCTACCTCCACAGTTTCTCTGTTGAAAAGACTATTATGTTGATAACTGTCGCTCCTTGTTATTGTGACTCTTTCCATTTAATTGTCGCTAAGCTTGTTGAAATATTTTTCCTCTTCAGTATTCTTTAAAAGATGAATATTCCATATGAACGATTCTTTGTTAGAAAACTATAAACATCAGCGTTAAATCTGTGCATTAATTATATGTGTGTGGGATGAAATGTGTATTTTTAAACATTTTTGGACTTATATGGCAATTCTATTCATTATAGGGCCGAAAATGCGAAGCTAAAATATTTTTCAGTGGAAAGGTGTTAAAAAGCAGTGAAATGCTGAAAGTAGGCTTTAAAAAAAAATTCCACAAATGTTCATGTTGATACAAAGTCCGAAAAGACCTTTGTGGCTGATTCAGATTTTTTTAACCTTTTAAAAAGAAAAGCAAACATATACATGTATCCAAATTCTTTTCTTAGTTTTAGTTAGTTTAGTTAGTTTCTTACTTTAGTTAGTATACTGAAGTGGCCTTGCTCCTATTAACTCTTTGTTATCCTGGATTGGGAGACATGTCTAAAAGGGCTTCTATAAATTTATACAGGGCGTCTGATTTATCTTGGCAATCTTAATATCTAAAAACAAATATGTTAGATGCTCGTGCTATCTGTAATACATTCTATAGAATTATACAGGTATCTCATTTACCTTAACGGTGGTCGATCTTATAACAAAAAAAGGAGTTAGAAGATATGTTTTTTTTATAGCTCCTTAACGGGAAATGTATTCGTTAAAAGTTGAAAGCATTGAAAGTTTTGGCTTGGTGGCTTATGAATCAAAATTGGAAAATTTTCAACTTTGTGGCTTATAGTTCAGATGTAAGTGTTTCGTCAAAACCCATTTGTAGGCTTTTATTGCCTATAATTCTTGACTGGTTTTTTTTTTATTGACATGCACTCCCTTTGGAATGCATGGCCCTTGCCAATAGCGGCTAAACTCTAAAAATTGCTTTTTTAAGCGTTTCTTAAAAAATTTCGTATCCTCGGATTTTCCTTTTCTGCTTGTCAGCTGGATAGCTTCAACTTTAAGACGGTGGTAAGAAGATATGAGAAAAGGTTAAAAAAGAGTGGAGAATCATGAAAGGGAGTGAGGGGCGGAGTTCTGAGCAGAGTTATGCAGAGGAGAAGCATCCTTGCTAAATAAGCTTCAGGCTGCAATGAAAATAAGTTGTAATAGTACTATTATTACTTTAGCTATTGCTTCCCTACGTCCATTTTCCTCATCTAAATTATGTCGTTATCATTACTTATATTATTCATATTATTTATTATATATATATATATATATATATATATATATATATATATATATATATATATATATATATATATATATATATATATATATATATATATATATATATATATATATATATGTATATATATATATTATATATATATATATATATAATATTATTTATATATTTATAATAATTATAACTATTTATATTATTTATTATTTACATATATTATATATGTTATTATTACTAAAAATATCCCTCATCTATGTTAGTTTATTAAAGAATTAAGTGTCAGCAAAGTCTGAGTCAGCTACTTTCTACTTTGTTAGTTCTTATTAATATTTTCATTTTTCTATGTATTCCCCATGATCCATGGCTGTTCCACAGCTGGACTATAGCTATAGCCAGGATATTGTCCATAAAGTAAATTTAATTACAGGAAACGTCTGTTTTGAGAAGAAAACTGGAAGAACATGAAGCTGAAAATGAGAAACTAACCAATGAAATATCAAAAATGAAAAATGAGATGTCGTCAACTCAGAAGCCTGAAATAACTGTAACACCTCCTGCCGATCGAAATGATTACTATGAACAGAAAATGGCTGTATTGGAAGATGAAATGAAGCAAGTTCGGCTAAGGCTTATCGAAAAGGAGAGAGATGTTGAAAGGTTGGAGACCGAGTTGATAGCAGCACAAAAAGCAAAATCAAAAGTAGCTATGCAAAGAAGCAGGTAAATAAAACATTTTACTGTCAATTTTAGAACTAAATGTATTTTGTTTAATATTTATGAAATATTTAAACATATTCTAAAAAAAACATTATCTTGGAAGGTTTTTAAGAATGGTGTTCTTTTTATTTTGAAGTAATTAGTAACATCATAAAGAAGAAAAATAAAATTCAAAATTAGAAGTTTTATTAAAGTCATAAGAACAATCATTCGGATTTAGCGCCAAAAACTACATGCCAGAAACACTTTCTACTAGCGGGCTGGATTTGCTGTTCAAGTCTAGCCAATTCTTGCCTTCTCAAGAATAACTGTCTAGTGGAATTCTGCTATGATTTATCCTTAAAGTCATAAGTATAACAATTTGAATCCAGTGCCGAAAATCATAGCCAGAAACAGTATCCGCTAGCGGGCTGGATTTTCTGTTCCTGTTTAACCAATTCTTGTTTTCTCTCAAATAGCGATCTAGCAGATCTACGTTTTGATTTCAAAGTCATGAGCACAATCATTTTAATTTAGCACCAAAACCAGTTGCCAGAAACCCTCTCTACTAGTGGGCTGGATTCACTGTTCCTATTTATCCAATTCTTGTCTTCTCTCAAATAACAGTCTTGCAGATCCCTGCTTTGATTTATGCTAACTTCATGAGCGCAATAATTTGAATTTTATGCCAAAACCACTAGCCAGAAACAGTGTCCACTAGCGGGCTGGATTTGCTGCTCAAGCCTAGTCAATTTTCATCATCCGCGAATAAAGATCTAACTGATATCCAATAGTCACAAATAATGGAAATAAACCATTGTAAGCTAAGTCGGCCTCACTTTCCAGCTCGCTAAGAAAGGGTTTCCAGCTCTTGTTGTCTACATCTTTGTTTGATCCACACTTAGTTGGACACCTAGTTCTTCAATCGAATCTGATCAAGAATCTTTTTGGGATGGAAATAGAAAGCTAGGAAAGAATGGAATAATCTATATATAGCCAACAATAATATAGCCAATTATAAATATTCTTCTCAAATAAATTTATTTCATCTCTAGGTCATGTATGTAATTTTACCCACACTCCGAGTCTAGGAATGGAAGGTCTTGGCTTGTCTATAGTAATAATGTAATGTAAAAATAATGTGTTTATGATATATATTAGAAATATATTATAATACAATATGTAATATATTACATGTGTATACTATATACACAATAATCTATATTATGATATAAAATGAAAGTTTTGTTTTCTTCTTTTTTTAGGTCTCTTGATAGTGAATCTACTGTCGACTTGAAGCGTCAACTTCAGGCAATCGAACAGGAATATTCAGTTTTGCGGCAACGAACGATTGACCTTGAGAACGACTGTGAAAAAATCCAATCAGAAAACCGACGACTGCAACTCCGTGTCAGCCGTCGCCCGACAACAGCTCTACCGCCATCTGAACAGCTCCATATAGAAAATGAAGATTTAAAGGAACAATTAAAAACAATGGAAAAAAGATTAAGCGAAGCAAACAGTAAAGTAAAAGAACTAAGTGAAAAACAAGAATCGCCAAGAGCAAGTAGAACTGGAAAATATCTTGCTCTGAATAACGGTGAATTGGATATTATAAAACGGGAAAAGGAATTAGTTGAAAAGGAATTAAGGACCAAAGAAGATGATATTTTTGCTTTGAAAACAAAGCTGAAAGAATTAGGAGAAGAAAATAAGTCGTTAAGTGATAAAGTGAAAACGGTGATAAACACAAGTAGATATAAGAGTAGGACACCAAAAAAAGTGACTGATCTCACAACCAAGAACTCTCTGAAGAAAATGGTTGACGACCAAGAACGTGAAATCTGTAAGTGGGCATTGGCAGTATTGATTATAAAAAAATATCAAGAAATTTTATAGCTATAGAGTTAATGTTATTCTACTTTTGAAGTATGTTAAACGATACTTTTATCTCAAATTTTCAGCAGATGCTTTTGAGGAAAAAAAGGCATGAGGAGGAGGAACGTTACCCTTTGACCCATTTGGACTCTTAAAAAAGACACTAGGACTTTCGATTAGTAGCTGAATGAGCCCCTCCGAAGTTAATGCAACCACTCCTTTCATAAGAACCTTATATGTTAACAATGGATAGCTTGCATAACTTATATCCCCTCCCCGAAAGATGGGTGGTGAGTTCTAACCTTGAAGCATAGTTATCTGAAATTTGGACTATTTTGAACAAAATATCTATCTCGAAATTTTGATCAGATACATTAAGGGGAAAACGGCGTGGGGAGGGCAGGTTGCACTCTGATTACTTTTGACTTTTAAATAATGAACAAGAAAATTCGTTTTCTAATCGAAGGAGCCTCCACCAAAACTTATACGTATGACCACCCTTCCATAAAATATTACATGTTAACAAGGGGAAGCATGCAAAACTTACACCCCTTGCCACAAAGGCTTTGGTTTTTTTTCAACCCTTGAAGCACAGCTATTTGATCTTCTAACTATCTTGAACGGGCTGGTTGCTCTTCGATCGCTTTGAATCTTTAAAAGTGCGCTAAAACTTCTTATTTCAAATCGAATGAGCCTCTTCTAAACTTTATATGATCACCTCTTCCATATAAAGCCCCCCTAGAAAAAATTTATAAGGAAAAAAAATAATACATCGAAGCATTGTGACTCATTTCTATAGGCATCGGCATAGTTTTGCCTCTGATTGAAATTTTAAAGATTGAAAAATTTTGCTAAATCTTCCAAAACCTTATCGTCTTTGTATCTTTAAAATTTTATCATTTTATCATTTAAAAGCTTAGAAACGTAAAAATATACATCATCAGTCAATATAGAATGTGAGGAAAAATATAAATAAACAACCAAACAGTTCGTGGTAACGAACTGTAGTAAGGAGCGACCCGGCTCAATAGTAACCGAAACTCTAAAAAAAACAGAATGTGATACAAATAGGTATATCAAAGGAATCATATTTCTATGCTGATTTTAAATATATAAATTTCATCAAGTTTCGTTTTACCCATCAATAGTTACGAGCCTGAGAAAACTTGCCTTAAATTAGAAAATAGGGAAAGCACCCCCTAAATGTCATACACCATCAGATTCAGCGTATCCGAGAACCCAACTGTAGACGTTTCAAGCTCCTATCTACAAAAATATGGAATTTTGTATTTTTTGCATGAAGACAGATCACGGATGTTTGTTTATTTGTTTTTTTTTTGTTTTTTTTTCAAAGGGGTAATCGTATCGACCCATTTGTCCTAGAATGTCGTGAAAGGACTCATTCTAACGGAAATTAAAAGTCCTAGTGTCCTTTCTAAGTGACCGAAAAAATTGGAGGGTCCCTAGGCCCCCTCCCACACTCATTTTTTCACAAAGTCACCGGATCAAAATTTTCACATAGCCATTTTGTTCATCATAGTTGAAAAACCTAATAACTATGACTTTGGCGACGACTTAATCCCCCACAGTCCCCGATGGAGGGGCTGCAAGTTACAAACTTTTGACCATTGTTAACATATAGTAATGGTTTCTGGGAAATGTTCAGACATTTTGAGGGGGACATTTTTGCGTTGGGGGGGAGGGTGCGGGGTGGGTCATGGGTTGCGCGGGAGGTTCTTTCCATGGAGGAATTTATAATGAGGGTAGGATTTTCTAGCATTATTAAAAAAACAATGAGAAATGTTTTTCAACTGGAAGCAAGGAGCCACATTAAAACTTAAAACGAACAAATATTATTACGTATATAACGGCGTTCGCATTTTACTTAATAGCTCACTCTTTACGCTAAAGTATTTACAGTAATTTCAACTGTTAGTTCTACGATGTTTGTGGTAAAGAATTTCTTAAAGAATTTGGACAAAATTCAAGCTTTAGTGTAAAGAGCGAGGCATTGACGAGGAGGCAAATCCCCTCATATACGTAGCAAAAATATACCAATATAGAAGTTCGTTACGTAAGTTAATTCGTAAGTTACGCATATTTATTACTAATAAAAACGTTCGTAAAAAAATTAAAAGTTCAAGTTGCATTTTTAATTAACCAAAATTGGAAGGCAACTAGGCCTCCTCCCTCACTCCTTTTTTATCAATATCGTCCGAGCAAAACTATGAAAAAGCCATTTAGCAAAAAAGAGATAATATGCAAATTTTGTTTTAATTATTCATATGCGGTGAGCCAAAATCCAAAAATACATTAATTCAGAAACGTTCAGAAGTTAAATTAAAAAAACAGGTTTTTTTTAACTGAAAGTAAGGAGCGACATTAAAACTTAAAACGAACAGAAATTATTCCGTATATGAAAGGGGCTGTCCCTTTCTCAACTTCCCACTCTTTACGCTAAATTTTTTTATTGTTATAAAAAGTAGAACTGTGGCAAAGAGTCAAACTTTAGCATAAATCACGGGACGATAAGGAGGGGACCACCCCTTTCATATATGGAATAATTTCTGTCCGTTTTTAGTTTTAATGTCGCTCCTTACTTTCAGTTGAAAAAAATTTGTTTTTTAAATTTAATTTATTAAAGGGTACATTGCACTCGAGCATGAAACTTTGAAAAAATGTTCTTTCATATTGCTTATGTTTCGCGTTTATTTCTGTCAGCTTCGGGCCTGGTCCCGTGACATCCGTTGGAGGTCATTTGGGGATAAAATCTGAGAAAAGGATATCACGGTGTTTATGGATATCTAGGCTATTATGGGTATCTAGTGCGTACTTTAGTACGATCTATTCTATCTGTTTCGGTTTAGCTGTCTTAGTTTCAACAAATAAAAATAATCATATGCATGTACAAAATAAAATAATAAGTGCAACAAAATTTGTTGAAAAAAATATATGAAAAAATTGAAAATAAAAATAGAATAAAATTAAGAAAAAAAATTAATAAATTATAAACAAATGAAAATAAGCATAAAAATAAGAATAAACAAATAAATAAGCGCTAAAAGTAACAACACTTCACAGTATCCAGTACCTACACAGATACAGCCTACAAACTTTTTCCAGGATGTTTTTTAGAGTTGATAGTCATATTTTAGTATTTCAAATGAGCAAAACAAACATCTACACGCTACTTAGCCATAGTAGGAGTTAGGTAGGTAATTCCTCTCTAAGGCTCATCTGGATTGTCTCTTCAAAAAGTATGCCCGTTTTAGGCTGTATTTTTTACTTTTGCACCATTCTTTATTTGTTCCATTATTTTGTCTCTATTTGCTTTGTGGTTTCTGTTTATAATATTTTCTTTTAGGGGAGCTGATTTCAGCACTGTCTACATTAGAGGAGCGAACAAAAGTATCCATTATAAATGACGATGAAATTTCTAAAGAAGATTTGAATTCATTAAAAGAAGAATTAGAAACCTTGACAAAAGAGAAGGTTGACTTATTAGAGGCTAAAGTTAGCCTAGAAGCAAAATTAACAGTTCTTGAGGCAGACATTAACAAACTGCGGAACGATTCAGGTAAGACATAGACATAGACATAGACATTTTTTATTTTCATCCAAAACATATAAATTAAACATAGAATTTACCATTAACGGCACCTCTTAAGACAAAAGAGTCCTGACTGTGGCCGCAATTCTAACCACCACGAATCTGCTAAATCATTTCTTCAAATGATTTTGAAGAAAGAAAAAAAATCCTTTGGGGGGGGGGGGGTAGAAAACAAAATAATTAATATTAAATACTAAATAAATAAATACCCTTTCCTCTTATCACACTTCTCTCCTTTTTAAAAAACGGAATTTAACCATTCTCGTGAATGATGCCAGACTTAATGCCGCTCTGACCGATTCTGGAAGGTCATTCCAGACGTTGACACCTATGTTACTGAGAACAAATCCTGCTCTCGTTGTATTTCTTCTCTCGTGAGTCAAATCCTCCAAATTCCAGGAGAAATAAGGGTGATAAAACGATTTAGTTTAAAAAAAATCATAAAAGTAATCAGGGGTTACGTTATTTACACTTTGAAAAACAAAAATCGCTAGCTGGTAATCACGTAGCTCGCCTATGTTCAAAATATCATTCTTTCTAAAACACTTCGCAGTATTTTGACAGTTTTGAAATTCTCCTATGAGACGCAGTGCTTTGTTTTGTATTATTTGAGTTCTTTTATAATTCATCACGAAATTGCTTGCCCAAATAGAACAACCGTACGTGATGTAAGGGTGCACAATGGCACTGTATAAAAATTTGACAACTGCTCCCGGGAACACTGTTTTCAGCCTCCTCATCACTCCCAATCCTCTAGCTGCTTTTGCCGACACTATTTCACCATGCTTCTTCCAAGACAAATTACAATCAATATAAAATCCAAGATATTTACAAAAAAAAAACACCTGTGTTATGCTAACACCGTTATAAAGCACATTTTCAAGACGTTCAGGTACACCAGTTCTACTAAACACCATAAAATTTGTTTTTCTTGGATTTACTGCAAGGGAGCTTAGAGCTGTAAAAACATGAAGCCGACTAAGAACGTGGTTCCCTTTTTGCACAACCACTTTTGAAGTCCGGGAAAACACTGTGATAGCTGTATCATCGGCGAAACAGGTTAAAACTGAATCATTTAGGCAAAATCCAAGAGTATCCACATATACCAAGAAGAGTAACGGGCCAAGGACTGATCCTTGGGGAACGCCACAATTTATAGGCATAGCTGCACTAGATATATCACTCATCACCACCTTCATTGATCTTCCACACACATAAGACCGAAACCAACTTAATGCTGTATCTTTAATTCCAAGGTTCCTCAGTCTTTTCAGTAGAACTTCAAAATCCACAGTGTCAAACGCCTTCTTCAAATCAACAAAAATAGTTAGAGGGATCAAATTATTTTCTAACGTACTATTTAAACAATCCAAAAGGTGATGAACGGCATGCACTGTAGAATGACCTTTTCTAAAACCAAACTGTGGATCTGACAAAAACCCAAGCGAATTCATGTATTCGTATATTTTCTTATACACTACTTTTTCATAAATTTTTGAGAAGAGCGGTAGAATAGATATTGGTCTCCCTGCTTGGGAAATGTCATCCATAGTACATTCGGTAAAGTAAAATGAGCAATGAAGACCGCGGTTATCGTCAAACTCCTCAGTATCTAGCTGTCCGCTTTGATCCTTTGCCTCTTGGTTTATTTGCGATCCTATTTTGGTAAAAAACCTACAAAACTCTTCACTTACTTCTTGACTCCCACTCACAGTTCTTTCACCCATGGCTAACTGTTCAGTTGATGCTGAATCCTTACCATTGCCGACAACGCTTTTAACAGTCAGCCAGGTCCCTCTAATGTCTCCTTTCTGCGATTTTAATTTTTTTCCGAAATACTCCCTCATTGCAGCTCGTCGTTCAGAATTCACCCTATTTCTTGCCTTTCTATTTCTTCCCAACTGTCATCACTCCCACAATTGAGATAATCTGAGAATAATTGGTCTCTCTTCTTCATTTTTTCCAGTATCTCTTCCGTAATCCATGGCTTCCGCGGTTGGTTTTTCTTCTTAGTTGCAGTTTTTAATGGACAACACTGGTCATAGATGAGAGACAAAATAACTATAAATTTATCAAAAGCAGTCGAGGGGGTCTTCTTTCTCCGCCATGACTTCTTGCCGTGATACTGTGCTGATTTCATTTTTAAATTTCCTGAGATTTTCAGCTTTCATCATTCTGAAATGAAGCTTAGTAGTGGTTATGTGTTTAAAACCAAATCTTTTAATGGTGCAAAATATTGGTAGATGGTCAGACCCAGGGTGTAAGACAACGTCAGCACAGCACTCCACAATTGCATCCGAAGAAAGGCAAATATTGTCAATTAGGGTTGCCGAATGATCTGTTATCCTAGTTGGGATTGAAACTGTGGGATAAAGGTTATGTGAAAGCATAAGGTTAAAAAAATCAAGGTTTACTCCTTCTAGATTTAAAAGATCAAAGTTAAAATCGCCTAAAAAATTACATTGGAGTTTAGTACTTGAAATTCTTCGAAGAAATCCATCGAATTCTCCAAAAAATTTATCTGGGTTTGCGCTGGGCGGCCGGTATACCAAAGAAATGATAAACTTTTTATTTTTCTCTAACTCTATTTCTATTGATAAAGTTTCGAGCTTACCTTCATTCCAGAGAGTTAAATCATCTCGAATTACGTAATCCAAAGAATTTGCTAGCAGAAAAGTCAAACCTCCTCCTCTCATTAAACTCCTTGATTTTGATGCAAGTTTATAGCCTGGAAAAAAATATGACGAGAGGAAAGTGTCTTGAGTTACGAACGACTCGCAAATCCCTAATACTTCTACCTTATAAAGATCTAGCAGACGGGCGACCTCATGGTGGTTAGAATTCAGATGACAATTCCACTGAGCCACAGTCAAAGACTCAGATTGCCAGAAATTTCAATATCAATGGATGACCCACAAAATCATTCGCTACCGATAAAGACAAAACATCTTCAATACGATACGGCGAATTTCGCAACAAGTCCAAACGGGACTGCTGCATATCATTATTTACTTGAACAGCCATTCATAATATAGTACAGACCGCATTTGACGGTAAGGAAATATACAGAAGAGGGATAACGAAAAAACAAAAAATATTATAAACTCCAACAAGAAAAAGAAAAAAAATGAACGGAAATGAAGACAATCATCACTATCACTGATATACGCTGAATGGGACTAACATTAGACTGTCGCACAAAAACTCTCCCCTGATCTGACTATACACGTCGGTTTCCAAATTTATTTCTTGCAGCATTCAGTAACTCGCGCTTTTTCTTTGTGATAGTTTCAAATACAAAAATTCCACTATTTGCAAGATTCTTCTTTGCTTTGAAATCGGCGCTAGCAATGTCCTTAGAACGAAATTTCACGAGCACGGGAGCCACCTTGTCCGGTCTTTGTGAGTTACTAGAACTTAGACGGAACCGATGAACACTCACAACATCGGAATTCGCGATACTAGACAGGTCCATTTGGTCACGTATGATATGATTAATAGCTGGATTTAGATTTTGCGATGGGTTCTGTTTCACACCGTTAAATAAGAGAGAATCTAGCTTAGCTTCCTGCTCATAATCGTCAACTTTCGCCTCTAGTTGAGTTACCCTGTTCTCAAGGGTTTCAATAGCATGCAAGTAACTTTTGAGCTGATTTTCATGATGTTAAACTTTGGGCTAAATTCAATAATGATCGCATCGTGTATTTCTGAAACCATGGTCTCTGTCGAAAACTTGGCAGTACTAGCCGCTGGAGTTGACCCGGTCGATTTCAGTTTTTCGGCTATTTTCTTTTCAACTGTCTCTGATTAATTTTTCTTTGTAGCGAGCAAATCGTGCCCGGTAGCATTAACAAGATTTCGCAATTCTGCTGCACAATCAGCAGCAGTATTGAACCCTTCAAATACTGTTCATAAACATCCGGATAATCACGTAATTCATCAAAAGCAGCATCTACTCCTCTCGTTTCCTTGGCTGTAGCTTCCGTTAAATTATCTTTATAACTGACAAGCTGCCCAGAAGTAACTAATTGGTGATCATGTTTTTTTCCATAGCAGAAAACGTGATACTTTTTAGGCCCTTTTGAAGTGGAGACAGACTCCAGAATCCGAACTGGCCATAATGGGTAGCCTGCGAACCTAGCTAGAAAGAGATCCCCGGTTTAGTGTCGACTGGTACATTTGGACTCATTTTGAAACTTGGATAACGGAAGCAATCGTGAGGGAAGTGTTTGAGGCTGTCTACCTTGTCCCCTCAATTTAAGGGGCAAGCCCGGCGGGTACCACGGCTCTTGCAAACAACTCACTCACCCCTCTTCTGGTTACTTTTCTCCTCCCACCCAATTAATTGCCAATTGCCAATAAATATCGGAAAGTCTGTAAATATTGGATAGCCTTAATTATATATATTATACAGGTCACTGATCATGAGAATATCAATAATATAATCCATAGTTTCCAAGGTAATTTCCACTCAAGAAGAAAAATAATTCGCTTATTCAAATTATAATTCCTTGGTCACTGAATTAAATATTAGCTGTAGGTCAGGTAGAGACTATAATCCTTTAGTAATAGGTTATATCCAAAAAATGTCTTCACACCATGAACTCTGAATGAAGACTGAATGAACTCTGAATGAAGGTAAGAAAGTCCATTCTTGATGAAGAATATCAAAATGAAGCAACAAATTTATCTTTGTCGGCGATACTAATTTGCTTTTTTAGGGGTTTTGCGTGGTATTTGTTGTTCTTTTTGTTTTGTTCTTTTTAGGAAAATGTTTGTACTATTCTTATTTGAAGATATGACATTAGTATTATAAATTAGATAGTTACCAGTATTGTGGGTGGTTATACCATGTGGCGATCAATGATGATCCTTCAAAGCCAGCATTGCTTTTAAAGACAAGGAGCAAAAAAGGACCTTATATTGTTCTCCTCAAGAATGAAAAGTAGTAATAACTCTCAAAAGGGTCTTTTGCGGATGCCTTGCGGTACATACCAAACTCAAGCTCTGTGGGCAGTGAGACCAGCCCCTGAATATCTTACCGCCTGGGAAAGAACATCCATTTGTCGGGAAGGATATCAAAATGCAGCAGAAGAATTTATAATTTTTTGCCATGTAATTTTGTTGGTTGTTTGTAAGGTATTTTATTTTTATTATTTTTTTTTAACAAAATTTTGGTAACATTTCTTTTTTGAAGAGATTCCACTAATATTGTAAATTAGATAGTTACCAGTTTTACGGGTGATTATACCATACAACAGTCAATCAAAATTCTTCAAAGCCAGCACTGCTTTCATAGACATGGAGTAACTGAGGACCTTATGTCGTTCTTAATAAGGGGGAAAAGTAGTACCAGTTCTCAAAAGAGTTTTATGGGGGAACTTCGTGGTGCCTGCCACAACCAAGCTCTGTGGGTAGTGAGAACTGCCCCTGCACAACTAAGAGTCTTGAATCTCGAATAGTTAAACTAATTATTACATTAATTAAATTATTTTTGTTTGGGCAACGTGAAGTGTTGCTGCAACGCCTTATTGAATCTTCGATTTCTTTGCATAGATTAAACGTTTTATTTTTTGTTAAACTTTTTAGTCGATTTCTTTGTATAGATTAAACGCTTTAGTTTAACGTTTTAGTCGATTTTTTTTTGCATAGATTAAACGTTTTAGTCGATTTCTTTGCATAGATTGGACGTTTTAGTTTAAAGTTTTAGTCGATCTTTTTTTGCATAGATTAAACGGTTTTCTTTTGTATAGATTAAACGTTTTAGTCGATTTTCTTGCATAGAATAAATTTTTTTGTTTTAGTTAAACGTTTTAGTCGATTTCTTTGTACAGATTAAACGTTTTAATTTAACGTTTTAGTCGATTTCTTTGCATAGATTAGACGTTTTAGTTTAAAGTTTTAGTCAATTTCTTTGCATAGATTAAACATTTTAGTTTAAAGTTTTAGTTGATTTTTTTGCATAGATTAAATTTTCTAGTTTTAGTTAAACGTTTTAGTCGATTTCTTTGTATAGAATAAACTTTTACTGTAACGTTTCTGTCGATTTCTTCGCATAGATTAGACGTTTTAGTTTAACTTTTTCGTCAATTTTTTGCATAAATTAAATGTTCTAGTTTTAGTTTCACGTTTTAGTCGATTTCTTTGCATATATTAAACGTGTTAGTTTTAATCCCTCGAAGAACATTAAATGGTATATCAAGAAGAATTTTCGCTTCCAAAAGATTGGTGACACGGCTCAAAAAAGGCGATTTCAAAATACATTTTTTGTTAAAAACAACTTTATTCTGTGTTTCCCAACACCGAACCAGTGTTCTCATTTTTAAAAACACACTATGTATTCAGGCTAAGGCTTTGTTACTTTACCCCAAAAACGTAAATTCTGACTCAGGAATTCCCCCTATTTAGGAAAATACAACACATGCAAATTAAGGTTAAATTCCATTTTCTAGAAACATGTCAGTTATAATTTGTCTCCAATGTATCATATGTAGCCCAATAACAATGCTTAAGTAAAGAACACAAGCTTCAATGTATTATTTATTTGTACCCTCCCCAGCCAATATTATACGGAAAATGTTGTCGTAGAATCTCCAGAACACGCTCATTTGATTGGAAATTAGAAATTACAGTGCCCTTTTCAAGAATCAAGGATGATTAGAGGGTAATCAGCCCCCAAACAGGTTCCTTTTAGCTACTTGCCCCCGTAAACCTCCTAAGGCATCCATTCAAATTTCTTAGGTAGCTATTTCCTTTAAAATAGTCAAAAGACCTAGGAACTATGCCTCGAAGGACAATAAACCACATCTCCTTGGGCAAGTACTGTAAATTATGCAAGTTTTATCTCTCCTTTTTAGTGTGAGATACTGTATATACGTGTATATCCTCTATTTATACGAGTATACGGGTATATTTATATCCTCTCACTCATTTTGGGCACATGAGTGGCGTCTTTCTGCCCGTTACAGATATTACTTTTACATCCCGATATCGTTTTAGTCTACATATTTCTTCCAACAGCCTTTCTTAAAAAATTTTACCATGTCAATTTCGTTCTATACTCTCGTAGGGAAAACTTTTTTGTCTTAATATTGTTCTATTTTTCTTAAAAATCACGATAAACCTGACAATAAATCTGGATCTTTGTAAGTATCTGCACTATTTCACAAATTTATTCTTGCTTTTGTGATCACTCAGTTTTATATCTTTCTGGATTGTATCCTGTTTTAAAAAGAAAAGATTTTAAGGCTCTCAAGTCATCTTATTTTCGTTTCCTCCGATTTTTGTTGTATCTTCCTCCCTGGTACAAGAACAGTGATATGGTAACAAATTCCGGGGCCCCAGATCTATCAAATAAACTTAAAGTGCTACGCCAGAAACTATCAGACACGATACATTTTACTATTAACCCTTCTCATGGTCTTCTAAAATGCTTTCTGCATTAATTTAATGTGTTATCAGAAGTTTTTTTTTGTGTGTGTGTTTGTCTTATACTCCGCTGTTTCAAATGGGTCACAAATAAATTATAATAAGTAAACTAAAAAAATAAATAATCACAAATAAATAAATAATAAATAAATTATTATTATTATTATTATTATTTATCCACTATCATTTACATAAACATTACCATGGTTGCGATGCCACATTTGCTATCTATTGGGGCATTAATGTCACTCCCGTTCAGATTGACTTTGTTTTGGAAGGAAGGGCCAGATTCATCAAAAGGGCAAAACTGGGAATTTGAATAGGAATGATTAAGAACAGTTGAGAATATGTGAGAAATTGCCTTTAATAGACTGAAATTAATTTGAGTGTTTACGACCGGACAATAATAAACAATTCCTAGTTAAATAGTCTACTAAATCAAGAAATGCTGTTGAAAATTCTAGAAATATTGAGTTAGCGAAGGCAAACAATTGCTAATTCTAAGCTTTCTGTAAAATTTTTAAGTTTTCTCTGTAAGCTGGTTCTCAGAATATTTTCAAAATATTAGGGAAAGTTTGTCTTGAAGTCAATCGTTTACCGTCTCTGAAATGTTCTTCTTTTATCCTCTTAATATGATTCTTAATAATTGGTTCTTATTATGGCTTATAAAACCACCCTATTCTTATTATGATTTGCGTATTGTTGAATGTTTTATGTGGCTTTTGAATTATTTATATTATTAGTGACGTTCATCTTATTTTATTTTTGTTGTGCAATAGCTCAAATTACTATAATGTATTTGTATTTTTTTCAATTCTTAAACATTTTTTTTTAATTTACGCAAAGTAATGCAACTGCTACTAGTCGGCAACCGTTCCAATATTATTATCTTACTGGCATTTCTTATCACCAGGCTATGGTAATTTATCGTCATCTATTGGGTTTTTTAGGTTGGGGGAATGGGGTCTAGTGGCTTCTGATAGATGGCTCACTGAGAATATCTAATTTGGAGCAGTTAAATTCGGGAAGAATTTTAGTAGACTGTAGATAAAATTCTCTTTCTATAAAGTTGAATCCTTATGTTCAGATGCCAATAAATTTTAAATTACCCTAATATATTTATATTAATTATAAGTCACCTTATATATGTTTTTATGTTAATTACAGAAGAATTACGGAAGCTACAGAATAATATTAATGAACTGGAAAAGCAGCTCAAACTGGAGAAGGCTCAGCATTCTGAAACGAAACAGAAATTGCAGTCTGGCTCGTCAGTAGATATAGAGCAACTTCAGAAAGTTAGACAAGAAAAGCATAAGCTCCAGAAAGAAGTAAATATCATCTTTTTACATCCTAGGCTTAAGATTTCGACTTAGGGTATGTACATACATCCTTACAAAACGGTTTCAGCATTTGAAAATAAACCTGTCCACATTAAGATGGACTATCTGAAATCAAGATAGTGTTTGCAATGGAAGATTCAACCGTAAAGAAACGGTATACATGATAGTTAAAGAAAGAAGAAAAAACGGTATTTCTTCTACTCCACACTTCATACTTCTACTTCTTTTACTTATAAACAAAAGGTTAAGGGCGCTATTACATCGTTTTTCAAGCATGTGTGAATATTTCACGATTGTAGTTTAGTTCAAAGAGCATAGGTAACTTACAAAAGTGGAAACTAACGACAACGTTTAAAAAAAAAAGTCATCTACCCTTTGTTGTTTCTTCACCTCCCAGTTTCTGAAAAGCGCATAATTATGAAGCTAGAAAAACTACCAAGAAATGCCAAACGTTGGATGGCGTTGCTGTTTCCTTATCGACATTAGTGTCGGTTTCCACTCCGTATTCTTTAGGTATTTGCTAATAAGAATAACATGTACGAGGTTGATTTTAAAGGATAAACCCTTCGTTTTTCTGAAGTATAGGTTTGATTAGGTAATCTAACCATATAAAAAAAAAACCTCTGAACCAAACCAACACTGTTTTGACACCTATTCTATTAAGAAGAAAATCAGCGCTTGGTCTATCTATACTTTTACTTTTAGAATCTTATATATACTCTACCTATACTTTAATCTTTACTTTTAGAAAATTATCGATAGCTTGTCCATTTTTTGTATAATAACAAATAATGAATATCTCTTAATTGTTAAAAGTTTCACCTAAAGACCTACAGAGATTCAGTAATTGAAGGAGAATCTGAAAAAAAAACAACAAAAAAACCCTTTACTAATGTCCCAACAGTTGTGAATAATATCAGAGTTCACCCCTACAAACTTGTCCAATATCAAGCAAAAACCATCTGAACCCAATGCAGTATTGGTGGAAGAACTGATGAAGTACTAGATCCTGACGAATAACAAACACAGATAACAGGAATGACAAAGACAGAAAATACGAACACAATAACAAATAAAGAAAGCACAAAGTGGAAACAAAACAAATTGGCACATCGTAAAAGATAGCATTCATTTTAATAATGATACTAGTTAGCTATAAACTAATTATTAACTATAATATAACAGACTATAGACTATTATCTAATCTATACTCTATAATATATCTACAATCTATATCTATAATCTATAATATTCTATAGCTATAAGCTATAAACTATAATCTAAAACAAAACAAGAATCAGCAATAGGCCACATCGTATCAAATAAGCTAACAGAGAGACATCACTAACTTATTATAATAATTAAACAAATATTAGTGATAATTATAATAAACAAAATGATTCTAATAATAACTGAAGGCTATACAGCCACATACACAAACAAAACACAATGCAAAAATAAAATCAAAAGAGGGTTTTAACAACTTTTTTTGCTGAAACATATTAGGGATTTGTTTTACTGAATTCCTGGAATCTCCTCATCTCTCACCATTTCTGTTTGTCCTATGTTCATATTTGTCAAAGCATGTTTTTCTTTTTGTTTTACCTCTGTTTCTTTTTTAGCTTGCCTTATTTTTATCTGATGTTGATGATAAATAAAACGATGATAACCAGGATTTCATATTTTTGATCTTCCTCGTGTCCTTTCCTTGTTTTCTGTTCTGACCTATATTCGCCCAGAAAACTAAGACAATGGCTCAATTGTTGTTCTTTTGGTATGCTCTGTTTTTGCTTTCAAGTCCTCACTTCGGGGATTGCTTAAACCAGCTTCATCTGGCTTCCTTTGGAACGAGGTGAAAAACTTACATAGACTGGAAAGTCTGGAAAGTCAACGAGGTGACAAACTTACATAGACTGGAAAGTCGGGAAAGTCTTTTGTTCGACTAACTTGGAAATTAAATGCGAACTTAAACTAGCTTGAACTTAATTTAAACTTAAATTCTAGGTTATATTAAAAGAATGCTAGTAGACTATTGCTTGGAGGGACTTCTACTCCACAGAAATATTGCAAGTCCTATGAGCTATATTTTATTCACAGTTTCAAAAATTGATTTTAATGCTTAGTAGTTCTCTATATCTAAATTTGTTTAACCCTGAGGAGCACTACCTACTTTAGATTTGTAATGCTTCTATTTCTTGTTTTTTTCTTTTTTTTTTCTTTTTTTTACTGTTTTATCTTTTTCATATTTATATTTTTATGTTAGCTTAAACCTGTAGCAGACTATAAAGGTATCTATTCTGTTCTACCAAATAAATATTTTCTTCTATTAAAATTTTATTATTTGGAATATTAAAAAAAAAAATTATTTGTTGTATTATAATTGTTCTATTACTGAAACTTCGAAATGACGCCCTTTGCGCCACCAATGTCTCTGGAAGATTGTTAACTTTTCTTCATCCCATAAAGAACAAATTTCAATTAATCTTCTTAAAATAGCTTGTAGAGCATTTAAAACCATTTTAGTATTTTAACCGTTCGATTCAGATTTTTCAATTAAAGTTGTTCACGCTTTATATAATAATGATTATTTTGGTAATTGGCTAGAATTTAGAATGATTAAATATTTTTCTTTAATATTATAGGCCTGTGGATTAACTTAAAAGTTCTGAGCCATTTCAGTTCTTGTTGAACCAGTTCCCTTGGTTTTAATATATTGTTTTAGTTAAATTGATTATCTAATCGATTGATTTTTATATTTATTTTAAATTAATTTGTTTAGATGAAAATCTTTAGTATTAAAATATCATTAATTTCCGTATTGCTAAATACTTAGCTATCCCTTGTAGCCCATAGACCGAATCTTTAACATCTCTATGAACACTGTTATAAAATGTATATTATTAAAGTTTGTACTTATTCTGATATAATTATTCTAATTATGTGCTGAGATTTCTACTAATGACTCTTCTGAATTTTTTAAGCTTTTAGAAAAAGACGCAAGTATTTCCGAGTTAGAAAAGAAGCTGAAAGATACGGAAGAAAAAATAAAAAGAAGGGATAGTTCAACGAAGGAACAAAAAGAGAAAATTTTGACATTGGAAAAAGAGGTATTTTTATTTTGTTTTTATTTATTAAACTACTATGCATGGCTTTTACGCTGCGTGTTCATTTTATTAAAACTTTCAAAACCGTTTTAAAATCTCGTTTTGGTAGAAACGAATGAGCGTGTGTCACTCCTCCATAATTTTCAAAGAAAAAGGAGGTATTGTTTTTAGTTTTATTTGGGGAGGGGGGGAGCTTTTTGTTTGTAGTTCTAAATAAATAAAAAAATCTAAGAATCAGACTGTGTATATGAATAATGTGACTTTATTTTAGTATGAATGACATTGATTTGTTTGTGGAGCCCCGTCATTATACTAAATAAATAAATAGCATATACCTGCATAGTAGCTTACGTACGCTAAGTAGTTCACGTACGTAGTGCAAAATCTCTCTGATATAGGACTATCCCGATTAAAATCAATAACTTTTACATGATCTGTAGGGGCGTTTCCTCAATATTTTGCTCAGAATGTTAAAGTTTGAACTTTTGTCCCAATTCTTTAAAAACGACTGTTAAAAGGCAAGCGCACTTTAATTAGAATAATAGGCTTTTTTAAAAGCTCTAACAAAACTTTAGTGCAAAGATTGGGGCATTGAGGAGGGGACAATCCCCTCCTATAATTATAAATTGTTGTTCGTTCTAAGTTTTGATGCCGCTCCCTACTTTTCATTGAAAAAAAAACATATTTTAATAGTTTAAGTTGGATTGTTTTTAAATAGTTCTGAAAATTACCCCCCCCCCCACTGTGGAAATTTTTTACTACAAATATCCCCCCACCCCGTAGTAGAAAGTTGCTTCCTAAGAAAATTCGCTCTAGAGAATTTATCCCGTGGAAACTCACCCGTGAAGAATTTGTTCTGTGGAAAATTCCACCACCTACGGAAAGATATTCTGGACAATTCAAATCCGGTAAAAAATTTCCCCCGGACAGTTCCCCTTAATATTTCCGCATGCATGGTTCTGTATCCGAAGGCTATCCCCAGAAAAGCACATATAAAATAAATTCAGACATACAACACTTATTTACGCTTAGGATTTATAAATTGCGATCATTAAAAAAAAAAGAACATCAATGCCTTGATCTTCATGCTAAAGTTCTATGGTACCTTTAAAAGAGTTTCTTATTCTAATATAACGACCCTTGTGTTTCAGGAGCTGTTCTTAAGATATTGGGACAAACAGTCAAACTTTAGCGCAAAGATTAAGGTATCGAGGAGGTGGCAGCCCCTTCATATACGGAAAATTTCTATTCGTTTTTATTTTTAATGTTGCTTTTCACTTCCAGTTAAAAAAAAACTTGTTTTTTATTTAATTTCGTATCATTTTCAAATAATACCGGCAATTTTGGCTCACCCTGCAAGAGAAATTTTTTCCCCTTGCGAAAAACTACTCCGTAGAAATTTCCCCCACGTAAAATACACTCCCTTTCTTAAAATTTCCACTGGACAATTCTGTCCTCACTGGAAATCCCTCTTCTGTTAAATTTATTGCGGACGATTTAGCCTGAAAAATTCTCCTTATCATGCTTTCATTTGAAAAAGACTTTAATATCTAATCATTTTTCCGATCCCTCCGGAAATCCCCTCTTTCGCGGAATTTTTTCCTGGAAATCCAAACACACTGAGAATAGCCCCTGGACAATTCCCATGGAACTTCTCCAAATGCAAAATTGGGTAGGCAAGGACAAAGTAAGATAAAAAAAAATTTCGTATAGGAATTCTGGCAAATTCCCCCAGTATAAAACTTCCCTTGGAAAGTTATCCCTCAGGAAATTCACCCCCCCCCCGAAAAATATTGGAATACTTACCAATAAAAAATACTATATGTAAATAATACGCTAATTTCATGACTTACATCCTTTACCCAAGAGGCTTTGTGGGCTCAGGTTATCCCAAAAGGCATGGCTGCTAGGATTTTCAAATATGCTGAACAAAATGGTTATCTCAAATTTTTGATCGGACGACTTCGAGGAGAATATCGGGTGAGAGGGGGACTAGTTGCCCTCTAATCTTTTTTCTCACTTAAAAAGGACAATAGTATTTTGATTTCAATTCGAATCTGTGGTCTTTCTTCCAGCAAAAAATACAAATTTCATGTTTTTGCAGACTGGGGCTTGAAACTTCTACAACAGGATTCACAGACTTCAGTTTGATCTTTATTAAGAGTGCTTGACTTTTAGGGAGTGTTTCCCCCTCATTTTCGAAAATCAGGCAAGTTTTCTTGATGAATAACACTGAATTTAATGAATCTTATATATTTGGAATCAGCATAATAAGCGGATTCTCTTGATATATCTATTGATATCAAATTCAATTTTTAGACTTTTTGTTATTATTGAGCCGCGTCACTCCTTACTTAAAGTTTCTTACCACGAACTGTTTCTATATTATAAAGTGTATACTATATAGTAATAAATAAATTAATAAATCTTATCACGTAATGCAAACTTGGAAAAAAATATGATTTTAATTATTTGAATAAATCATAATTTATCCCTTATCAACATGAACAATTTGCTGTAAGTTTCAAAATCTCTTTTTTTCATTTGATGGTAACATGGGGCCCTTTCAAATGCAAGGCTCCATTGGGCTCAATCACTTAAATTGGCTTTTATCCGGTCCTGGCTCTAAACAGTTGGATAAAAAAAAAACACTAACTCTAGTATTACATTTTTCGTTTTTATGTATACCCCACAAATTCAACCGTTATATGTTTCTATTCTCCCCGCTCAAAACTAAGATAAACCTACATTATTCAAGCTTCCACAGAAACTGGTCAGTTTCTTTTAGTTTATCCTTTCCTTTATGACTAAAGATTTGGCTCATCTTCCAGTGTTCACTGTCATTTCTACATGATTTGAGAAAAATGATTCCAACATTGCCCCCCGACCCTCCTGAAGATTTTTACGAAATTACTCCACTGAGTAGTATAAGTAGTTGTAGACGCTTTGAAAGACTAAAGGAGATATTTTCCAAAGGAATTATCTAAGGATATTTGCTAGGTATGTTCTTGAATAGCCATATATTAAACGACAAGCTATACAAAAATATGGTCCAATCCTATTATGAAAACTGGTATTTATCATTAGGTCATGTTTTATAGATGAATGATGAAAAGTTGTCAAAAAGTGGGTTTTTCTGCTAAACAAAACTGCCAAACTGATTTGACCACATGGGACCAAACGAAATGGTAATTGAAGAAATTCCTTAGAAAGGATAAAATAAATCTGAGCATGACGGGAGGGAGTAAATAGTGAACGTTTGAGTAGATTGGGTTGGACGAGAAACCTGAAAAGCTGAGTTGGCCTCATTTGGCCTTGTACTGTGATAAACTGGTGTAAAAGTAGGATTAAACGTCTAATTCGGCTTACAATTAATTAATTTATCGTTTTAGTATAATTAATTAATTATAATTAATAATATTATAATTAATATATTATATATTAATTATTTATTATATATATATATATATATATATATATATATATATATATATATATATATATATATATTAATATATATAATTATAATTAATTAATTAATCATTTGTAACTGAAGCAAACAATGAAAAGAGAAAGGAAACTTATTGAAGTAAAAATGTCCAATCATTTGGATTTGTATCCTGTCTAAGTATTTTCAATACCTAGATGGCAGCAGTGTTCTTTATACTTTTTGGGATAATCCAACACAGAAAAGAAAAGCATCATGTGCTCGAATGTGGGGCGAAATGTTAAATAAGACGATTTAAAGAAATACAAACACAGTAAAGTGAAGGAGGATTTGCAGCTATGCTGGTATCAGATGGCTTGGCTTTGTTATTACAAAACGTCTGTAGTAGCTGATTGTTTTATCAGGGTGGCAACCCGGGGTTTTCTCGTAATCGTTTGTAAGTGAAATAAAGCTTGTCTAATCAAAAATGTATTAATGAATGAATGTATTTTATAACCAATCAATAAAAAAAGGCGTGACGATGGAGTATCAAAAAGAAGAAAAAGGAAGACACATTCAAAAATAGGAACTAATATATACAAAATAGAAACACGAATAAACTAGTTTATTCAAAATAACTGTGAACGGAACTAAATACAAAACGTGGGGAAGAACAACAGCATTATACGTTTTCGCGAGGAGCTTTTTTGTCATATTTGTTTGTGACAGTACTACAGAAGCATAAGCAACCCGGATTTTCTTTTCAGTTCTAGCCACCAATAACCTTCTTGTTGAAGAGGCAACCAACTAAAGGGGCACCTTTAGTTGGTGATACATATAAAACAGCGCACCGACAAAATCAATTGCAACCCCACGCCTAATCAGCTCCATCATTGCCTGTGAATGAATCAATGAACCAAATGCATTAGTAACATCATACATAAGGCTAATACGTTTTCTAAGAGATAAGTTTCCTTGTTATTTATAATAGTTTGACCCGCTCTCGGGAATTTTAATGAAGAGGAAGGTGCCAAATGGAAAAAAATAGAAAAATAGGGAATCATGTAAATAGTTTGAAAACAATTGTTAATTCCTTAAAATGTTGGGAAGGTCGAGGACCAAAATGTTCTTTTGCAACAAATATGGCAGTTTGTAGCTGATTGTTTTATCGGGATGGCAGGCCGGACTCTTACCTCAAAAATGGTTGTTTGTACCATTGAAAAATGTTTGTAGCCACAAAAAGGATCTTCCGAAGCGAGAAAAATCGCCTCAACACGCTTCCACTTGAAGTTAAAAAAAAATCGTATAGCGAGGTGATATTTTTAAGAAAAAAGAGAATGGATGTTTAAAAATTAATAACACGCATTAAGTTCAAGGTTCTTTATTACAGAACCTTGTACTTTTAGATCATAATCTTTTAGATCAAGGTTCAATTCATCATTGAGCATTAGATCATATTCTGTGCTGTATGAAATATGCTGCAAAGAATACAAGGACCTGGGAATCAAAGAAAATGCTTGGAAGGAGGTGGCGAAAGCACTTCATGAATCGGTAAAATATGTTTGGTATTTGTTCAATCTTGGAAATGAGTAGACTAGCTCTATAAATAAAGGGAAAAAATGTCAAAAGCTATTTTCTGAAAATCTCCATGCTCCCTCTATTTATATTAGTATGTATTATAGATGTACGTGTAGCCAATAGAATTTTCAAAATATAATAAAGATGATTCAATTAAAACCAAAATAATTAAAGAAAAAAAATAGCCTTCAGCGTGAATAGCCAAGCGATTTTCGTTTCGCCCCAGGAACTATTTTTTTTCAAAAGTAATTTTTGTCTCTCTCTGTCAGAACTTAGCTTAAGGCTTGGACATGTGTGACATATGTTTGTACTTCTGTCCACTTCTGGCTACAAAAGAGTTTTCTCTTTTTTACTTCTGATTTATTTCTATTTACTCACTATTTTCTTTTCTTTTTCTTCTTTCTTCTTTTGTGTGAAGCTGGAGACTGAAAAGACAAAACTGAAAGACTGTGAAATCGCTCGTAAAGAGCTAAAAGATGAAAATCAGAGAGAGAAGGACGAAGCAAAGGAACAACTGACTTCATCTAAAAACAAGATTGCAGATTTAGAGAACTCAATTATCCAAAAAGAGAAGAAATTCAAAGAAATGGTAAGATTGGTGCTCCCGTGTAGAAACAATTAAACCATAATTATAGCGTAGTAAATATATAGTAAAAGTGTGCAGTATTAATTAAAAATGTAATCTATCAGCAATGCAGCGATTATGAAATATTCAATTTGTTAATAGATCTTCTATAAACTGAATGATCAAACACGAAATTTTGTGGGGAAAGTATATAGTTTACCATCAGAGGGGAGGGGAAGTAAGATTTTTTACTTGGGTAGTTTGAGGACGAATTGGCCAATATTGTTGAATAAGAAAAATCTAAGTAATATCTAAAATTTTCAGATTTATGGCTAGCGAGGTAGGATTTTTAGCTTTAAAGTCTTGTTTTTGAATTTTTTTTCTTTTTCTGTGTGTGTTTTAAGCCTTTATTTATTTTTTATTTTTTGGTTTTTGATCTTCCTATTTTTAGTCTTTATTGACTTATATTTTTTAGGCTTTGTCTAAGACTTGAATTTTTCTTGGATGTTCTAGTTTAGTTGCTGTTGCTTATCGTATTAATTTTATTAATAATAAAATAGATCAAGAGTAGATTAATATCTAATATGAAAAGAAAAGATTCTAAGTTTAGAATTGCAGAACCTAATTTGTAGAATTTAAGCATTTAAGTTGAAAATTTAAGCGTAATTCATTTTAGAATTTAAGCCATTGTTAAAACAATATACGACATAATTCTCGTTGCCAGATCATGGTTGCAACGTTAGACACATCCTGGTAAAGAACAAACTCTAGCCCATAATAGCCAAAAATTTTGGTTTCCAAAAAAATTCGGAGGGAGAATCATCATTTGAAGCTGGTGAACTTATTTTGACTATTCTTAATGGTAAAGATTTGTTGCAAAAACAGATTTGTAGGTATTTCGAAAAATAGCCGTAATCCCCCCCCCCCCAAAAGAAGAAAATGGTGTCAAATCAAAATGAAAATTGAACCATTTGGAACAACATAACCAAAAACCTCATAAAAGAGAATTACAGTCCCCCACACTAATCAACAAGGAAAATGACCTTTGAATCAAAGGACCAGAGTAATGATTAGAAGTATTTTTAATTAGTGTTGCCCGATGTTTGGTTTAAAGTTGCGTCACCATAAAAATGAAAATGTGCCGGAAGATCCATTTTTCTAGTGAAAATGAGCCGAATGAAAAATTTCTTCCCCAAACAAGCGCTGATTTGAAAAAATTAATGCGCAAACACATCAAAAAAGCCAAAAAAGGGCACAAATGCGCCCCATCTGGCAACTCTACGTTGGATACACATGCTAGTCAAGCTTTCTATGTTGAAACTTTGGATTTCATGCAATATTAAGTATCAGGTTACATAAAAAGGGGTTAATAAATTATATATTTTGTTTTTTTGCTTTGTGTTTATTCTTCTTAGACTTTCAGATCTTCCTTTAGACTTCCTCATGTTTATTTTATTGAACCTGCAGATAAACATTTCCATTTCAACTTTTAAGCAATTAGTTTGAACGTTATAGACTTTAAATTTTTGAAATTCCTTTATAAATTTTAGGAATTAACAGTCAAAGAAGAAGCTAAAAGGTTTGCTGAAGTTGCCATGAAAAAAGCCGAAAAAGAGATCAAACTTCTGAAAGACGAGCTTCAGTCAACTAAAATAAAAGCTGAAGACTTGGAGCAAAAATTATATCGCGTAAGGTGTTTTCTTTATAGCTAAGAACCTTTCCAAAAACTCTTTTGTAGTAAGATATTGTACCAGTAATGTATAATAGGATATAGTATACAGAGGAGGGGGCATTGTGCAACCTCTAGCCCCGAACAATGAGGATTTTATGTAAGTATTCCAGGATATTTCTCTGTTCCAGGATATTCCTATATTCCAGTATATTTCTATTCAGGAGTATTCCAGGATAAATATAATCCACGTATAATATACCTTTTTTGTAATATTTATGACCCTCCTCTCTTTCAAAACGTCTTTCCTCCCTAAAAAACGGTTTTGTATTAAATATACACCCTATTTCTAGGCTTACATTTTTTTTCAGCACAAACGTAACTATTAAATGAGGTCTTTGTAGGTACGCATGATTTTAATTGTTTTACCCAATGCTTGAAGTGTTTTACATGCAAATTAGACTGTTATTGCTCTTTTTTAATTTGCAAATCTTTCCAGCTGGCAGTTAGTTCAGTTGCTGGTACCTAAAATATTAAATGTAAATAAGGCCGTCTTCGTCTGGATAAAGCTCTATAGTTGGTGGTAGGAGGGCCCCCTTTTTCTGTCCCTAAAGTTTTTTTTTCTCAGTCTCTATTCCTAAGTTTCCAGCTCAGCAATGTGATTTACATGTAGTGTTTTTATATGTTTTTAGTTTTTTTTTTGCGTCAGGCGGAATAATTATTTGAAAAAGATCTTAATATTATACTATCATTTTTTTCCCCATCATCATCCCAGCCCGGGTAGGTTTTTTAACGACTAAAAACACTGATTGCAAGTAAAGTATACTTGTACAGGCTATTTTGACGTCTTTGAATCTCGTCTAGAGTCAAAAGATCTGCTTGTAATATATGCAATGGGAAAAATACTTTAGTTTTTTCATAATGCCTGCTGCAAACTCTATTATTTCGATAAAGAGTGTAGTTGAGTTCATTCTGTAATTACTCTTTCGCTAGCTTTTTTGAAATCTAGTGATTCAAATGTAATATGGATTGTTCTCGCTAAAATCGTGTCTTAAAGACCGGTGGTCTTTGGGATCAAAAATCAGGGCAGTAGTTTTCTAATCTTGGGATCCAATGGTGGGGACAGTATTTTCCTAATTCTTGCATCCCAGGGTTTTTGTTCTGACAATATTTTATTTAGGTTCAAAGAAGTTAAACCCATTCGAAAGAATGGTTGGGGGGGGGGGAATATGTTTTTCCAATTTTAAAAATGAAGAGAAAAAGGCTTTTTTTCAAAATCTAGTATGGAAGCTTTCTCATTTTTCTTTTCTGTTGAATGAAGATAAAAAAAAACAATGTATTTTTCAAGTCTGTGGGTGGACACCAGCCCCTCCCCCTACGAATTTTCTTGACTGTTCCAAGGGGCGGGTCCTTTGGGAAGTTTTTTCTTGCAAATGTCCTCGGTTAGAGCAGCCAAGGTTAGAGCAACATTCCCTAACAGCAAGAAATTTGCACTTAGGAAAAAATTTGTTTCCTATTGACATCCATCTACATTATTGAACTAGCAAAATAGTTTTTAAAAGTCCTGATCTTACCGGTACACATCGAATAAACTGTCATTTAATCTGACTGTCGGTAACACTGAAATTTGTATCAGCATGAACTATTTTAGGGGAATATTTAGATTCAATGTTTTTGGCTACTGAAATTCTTAAGTTACTGCCCCGACTTTAAATCCATAGAGGCTCAGTCCTGATTTCTGCCCGGATACTAAACTCTGACTTTAGTTCTTTTGAACAAGAATCTATTCGAGACAGATATACCCCCATAAAGTTGGTATCAGATGTTGAACTATAGTTAGAAAACTTCGTGTCCGTTCCAAATGAAAAATTTGGGAATGCCTTACTTATGGAATGATGGTCTTGGTTTCCATGATCTACCAGCCGATTTAGAAATCCAGGCACTATTTATCTTAGAGGGTCAAGAAATTCAGTATTGGCAAGGGCTGGTTTTAAATTCTACAACATTGAATCATTATAATTTGGCTAAACCTAGTTTTGGAGAGGAAATTAATTTTAAATTCAATTTACCGGTTATGATTTTATGTCAATGGATTCAGCTTAGTGGGACCATGAAAAACCGAAGTACCCTCCCCATCCCTCGGAGTGCGTGCCAGTATTATGTTAAAACTGACAATAGAATTTCAGAATTCGAAAATGTTTGCATCTTGGTTTGTTTCAGTCTGAATCTGATAAGAGAACGACGGTTGAAAGATATCATAAGCAAGAGGAAGAATGGAAGAAAGAAAGAGATCAGTTGATAAGCAGGAATAACAACATTGAATTGGAACTTAAGGTAAGCTGCTAAGCCAAAAGCCTGCTTATCAAAGTAAACCCCTCCCCTATTAATGACAGAATAAGGGAACCCATGCCCCATATAAATACAAATTTTCTAATTTATACATTGTGTTGTCATATTTAAAGTAACACTCCTGTTTTGCCAAGTGCTTGGAAGTCCGTCCCCTTTTTTTGTGAAAACTCTTAGATTTGCAAGAAAGTTTAGTTTGAATGAAATGGAAAAAAGATCAGTTGATTTGCAAGAATAACAGCATGGAATAGAAAGTTAAGGTAAGCTGCTAAGCCGAAAGCCTGCTTTTCAAAGTAGACCCTTCCCCCTTCCCCCATTGATACACTAAATGAGGAAACCCATGCCTCATAAAAATACAAATTTTCTAATTTATACCTTGTGTTGTCATACTTAAAGTAACACTCCTGTTTTTCACTAGCTCTTACCCCGACCCCCCTCCCTCTACCACATGACAACAGCTGTTTCCTAAAGCCCTGTGCGTGCCAAGTGTCTCCCTTTGTTTGCAGAAACTCTTAGATTTGGAAGAAACTTTGTGTTTTATGCTTTTAAATGTGAAATTGAGGTTTCTTTCAACACTTTAGTCCCTCCTTATCAAATAGTCTTCAAGTATGTACTGTTACGCAAGAAATGACCTGGTCGTCGAGGTTCACAAATCTAAACTTAAAGTAAATACAACTCAAATAAAACTCTTATAATATATGAGTGTCATAACATCCCAATAGACAACCTGTATTAAACGAAAAGTAATAAAGGTACCAGGGCTGTATCCTGGACTGTGGACTCCTATGGATTATGGACTATGGAGGAAGGGTTAACTATAAACACATTTATTAAAGCATTAAAATAACTGAAGATACGGTGATCGGAGTTTGTCAGTAAAAAAAATGATACTGAAAAAAAAATTTGAGGTTTCGAGAGTTTATGGTTTGAGGAAAGCAAAACAGTTCAAAATAGGGATGAAACCTTTTAATTGACAGTGAACAGATATAAAATTTTTTAACTGGATATTTCGAACACATATACAGTGTTCATCATCAGCAGTAATATCTGTTCACTGTCAATTAAAAGGTTTCATCCCTATTTTGAACTGTTTTACTTTCGTCATGGAAAGGCAGTGTGGTCTTCGAAGTTATTTATGGTTCGAGAATAGATATTGCCTTAAATAGGATAAATGAGAAAGAGAAAGTGACGAGAAAATAAGAAATGAGAAGGTAGGTTACGAAATGTTTGGAAAAGTAGGTAATGAAAAGATCAAGCAAGTAGATATTTTCACTTATCTAGGCAACAACATTAGCAAGGATGGTGAATGCAGTGTAGTTGGAGAAAGCCAAGTAACCAAGACATAGGATATTTTTTCCCAAAAAAAAAAACATTTGGACGAATACAAAGATCAATCTTCGAACTAAGATTAGGATACCGGAAACCACAATAATAACAGTGGTCAAGCATGGCTTTAAATCGTGGCTATTTTTACACAAGGATGGTTTCACTTAAATATCCCGGTTATAAAAAGAATTTCTATGCAAATGCATTGCATTATCAATAGGTAATATTTTAATGCTTCTTTCATCTTAAGAATCGCTCTTTCGAAGCATCAAACTTCGAATCTTGAAAATGAACTTTGTTCTACAGCTACTGCAGACAACTCTGAAATATGGAATCAGAAACATCAGGATATATGCTCTTAGAGCCAGTTTGGGAGTCAGTGTAGAGTTTTTAATTCAGCTTTGTAAATTTAGTACTTGATGCTGCTTTTTATATTCCAAACCTTGTCCTATAAATGGTTTCGTAAATAATTTCAATAAAAGACAGCTGTTGAGTGTACAGGATATTTTTCAAAAAACCACGGCTCCAATTCACTTTTTTGACAAATATTTTCAAGCAAGGATCTTGCAGCACAACGGTAGTGTATTCACAGATAAATAAAATCTATCGTCATAGGCCTTCTTCACAGAAGGAGCTGTGACCAAATAGCATTCTCAATATGATTGTCAACTTTTCACACATGTGCATTTTCGTATGTCGTCATCTTGCATGCTGTCATCAGTAATGGTAGTGTATTCACAGATAAACAAAAACTATCGTCATAGGCCTTCTTCACAGAAGGAGCTGTGACCAAATAGCATTCTCAATATGATTGTCAACTTTTCACACATGTGCATTTTCGTATGTCGTCATCTTGCATGCTGTCATCAGTAATGGTAGTGTATTCACAGATAAACAAAAACTATCGTCATAGGCCTTCTTCACAGAAGGAGCTGTGATCAAATAGCATCCTCAAATTATTGTCAACTTTTCACACATATGCACTTTCGTATGTCGTCACCTTGCATGCTGTCATCAACAGACCGCTTTTATCATCAATAGTAGACAAATGCATAAAACAAAATAGTATATTATTTTCAAACCCTAAAACCATTTTGGATTAACTTTACCGAAAAGACAACAAAATGAAAAAAAATCACAAAAAAAAACTAACGACTGTACCAGATTATACATAGAAATCCCTCTTAAAACTTATTCCTCTTATCCTGCCGACAGGGATGGATCTAGACCAAAAGCCTCAGGGGGGGGGGGGGCAATGTGACAAGGACGCCAACAACTGACCGAATTGACAAATTCATTTTAAAAAGAGTGAAAACATCAAAAACAAGGAATGAGGGCTCCAGAAAAACTATTGACCGGAGGGAGGTCCCAATAAACTCCTGGATCCCCACTGGCCTGCTGATTCTCCAAAATCTAAAAACTCTCTCTGTAGTGCATTGCCACGAGGATATAATACCCCAAACTCCTAATACCCATCTGGTAATTGCTCTTTATAGTTTTCACCATTGATTCCTTGCCTTTTACGCCAATCACAAAACTTCATTATCATATATTCTTATTTGAATAATAATTGCTTCTTTTTTCTTTAAGGCAGAAAAGAAGAAGAGAGATCGAATGGAAAGGGAGCATGAACAAGAAGAGAAAGAGAGAAGTGATGAAATAATTTCACTGAAAGAGAAAATCAAACGACTTGATAATGATCTTAAGTCTGCAAATGAGAAATATGAAGAAATTAACAATCGGGACTCGAGAGGGAAAGGTAATCAGTTTATGACTTTATTTGTAAAGGGTGTGCGTATAGTTCTAAATTGCCGAGACCCTTTTTCTGTCCGCGTCCAAAGTGGCATTTCAGCACAGAATATTTACTCTTTATTTCACGGGAAGTTTGAACTACGTATGACTCGACCTACGGAATGTGCTATCCAATCAATGACCGCAACTTTTCTGGATGAAATTTTTTGTAGGAAAAAATTTTAGCTTTAGAAATTTTCTACTGGAGTACTCTTATGTCTACAAAATGTTTCAGCGGCGAAATCTCTAGCGATGACGTGGATTACCATTGTCGAAATTTTCAATGTATGTTATTTTACAGAAGTAAACTTTCCAAGAGGGATCAGCTTCTCCCTTGTCAGAATAATCTGGGATGAAATGTAATCTCGTGCATAAGCCTTTTTGATTATATTTTCATTTTTTTTGTTATTATTGGAAATTGCCGAAAATTTGTCTTCACGAACATTTTACTCTTAGGACTAATCGATATAATAGTAACTCCTCCAGAATTGACAATAAAATGCTATTCTCGCTTACCAGGCAGTATTTTAAAAAAAGTTTTTTTTTAGTTTTTAATAACTATGGACTGTGGTTCGTTCTATACTAGAGTGGAACTTTGGTGACTAACCTTTTAGATTTGGAGTCGCACGTTATAACGATTGTTATTGGTGGATTTGCTTGTATATCCGACTGTAAAAATTATGCTGGTATGGTTGGGGTTTTGAATACTTAGGCTTCATTATGTTTTGCTGAAAGACCAAATAATTTATTCTTGCCCATTAAAACAAAGAATTTTCGTTGGATGATGGGCAAGAGGATGACACTTCTCGTAATTAATGATTAAATTCAAATATCGTAATGGCTGCCTATTAAATGCAATGATATATTGTCTGGTGACCGAAATGAATGATAACACTCTCTACAATAGCATATAAAAAAATAATGCTATCTTATCTGATGACAAAATTACTACTACTACTCCTAACTGCTCACCGCAGCACCAAGTCACCTGAGGCCAATACAACTACGCCTACTCCTCCTCCGGCACAATCTATTCAAAGCATCCCTGTTTATACCCTCCTAGGAGGCTCCCATTTCCCCTAAATACTTTCTTAGGACTTCCTCCCGCCCCAACTGAGGACGACATGCTTTCCATTTAGCCCTACACGGTTGGCCGAAAAAACAATCTTCGACAATCTGTCTCCTTCATCTGTAGAACGTGCTCAAGCCATCTCAAACTTTCTCTCATTATGGCCCTAGAAATCGGGATTGAACCTCACTTTTCATATGTCCTACTGTCTGAAATACGTTCAGTCAGTAGGATACCCAAAAAAGTCTGCCGGCAATTTCTCTGGAAAACATCTAGCAAATATTTTTCCGTTTTTTGGAGCGGTCATGCTTCAGAACCATATTTGACCACTGTCATCACTGTAACTTCCAACATTCTAATCTTGGTTCGTAGACTTATCTTCCTGTTCTTCAAAACTTTTTTTCAAGTGTGAAAAAATACCTTACGCCTTGGCAACTGTACTTCTAACATCTTTACTGCACCCACCGTCCTTACTAATAGTACGACCAAGGTAAGTGAAGCTGTCCAGGTGGTCAATAGTTTTGCTACCAAGCGTCACCCTTTCATCTTCTCTTATTCCTAGACTTAGCGACTTAGTCTTCTCAATGCTAGTTTTCAAACCTATTCTAGTAACCTGAATTCGCAAAACCTCTAAAAGTGTCATTCATTTTGCTCACATTATCTACTAGTATGCTTAAATCATTAGCAAAGTCTTAGTCCAGGAGAGTTTAACTTCCCCTAGATTCCGTGTTCTTCAATTACCTTTACTGGGCTTCTTAAGACAAAGTTCACCAAAATGATCCATGTAAATGACGATAGGAACCAACCCCGTATTAACTCCTGATATAATGACAGAAAAAATAACTACACTAGGTTTGATATGAAGAAAAAACAAGAGTGTCACTTTGTTCAGTGACAAATAAATATCATTGTGTTTATTTCCAATGATAGAAAAAAATGACGGATTTGTTTTACACCAGCTAAGAAAATGTGACACTGTATCTGATGACATATATGAACTATGAAACCTATAAAAATGAGAAGGGGGAAATGACACTTTGATCTATGATAGGGAAAATGGTTCCACTTTTTGTAATTATACTTTTGGCGGTGACTGAAAAATTAATGCTCTGACATCTCCTCATATGAGTTAGTCTTTCGCCTTCTCACCTTCTTAAATGAACCGAATTGCGATGCATAAATAGTTTTGTAACGAGGTTGAAAGAAATACAAATGTTCCTAAATACGTTTTAGCCTTTTCTCAGTCAAACCCCTAAGGCCATCTAAGGATCGGAAGACCTGTATTTTTCTCCATGGACATTCTGTTATCTGTAATTTTGTTTAAGGCCTTTTAATTTGTGTAATCTGATCCAAAAGTGAAGTACTAGGGCTTGTAGCTCTTTCAACACGAGTCCTCCGACTCCACTCCCAAACCTTTCCTTATACCCCCACCTCATTATATTAGATCAGAAAGTTAAATATATTACAATTTATCCAAATCGCAGCAGTACGATTCATTAAGAGTTGCACAAGGATAGGTTCTTGGGATGGTGCTTCTTCTAGACCCCTTCCTTTTATAGAAAGGCTGACATGTCATGTTTTTATTACAATTAGGAACACTTGCACAAATGTTTTCAAGCTTAATCATTGAACAAAGCTGTTCCATGGAACTTTACAAAAAAAGATACTTTATCCCAAAAAATCAGTTAAGGTTACCCTTAAGAGTGCATACCCTTAAGGGTAATAGTATCAGGTAATCGTAATTTGGTTAGTGTAATCGTAAGGGTGAGTAAAGGGTTAATTTTGCAAAATGGATGTCAAAACTAAACCATCTTAAGCAAATTTTTCGTGGACTATGAAAATTTCAAAAGAGTTCAATTGACGTTCTGAATCCCTAAAAATAAGAAAAACTTAACTCTACTCATTTTTTAAATTTAGGAAGGCATATACACAAATTATTTTAATCTGGGAGGAGGGCACAGTTTTAAAATAGGGGAGGTACTATATAGCTAATATAAAAATGATAAGAAAAATTTATATATCTCTTCCCCTAGACCTCGAACTGAAATTAGAAAAACAGCGCCAAGAATATGAAGATCTGACAAGCAAATATGAAATGCTTGAAGAAGAATATGTTGTTACTAAGGCTAAACTGACTATGGAAAGTGAGCAAGTTGAAAACGATTTCATATTAATCAAAAGAGAATATGATCAAATTAACGGCGAGCTTCGAGCACTCAGAGACACCTATAACTTTCGTCAAGACACGTGGATAAAAGAGAAACTTCAAATGCAGGTAAGCTAGCCATAGTAAACGGCTGAAAATTTTTTCTTATGAACATGGACTAAGAGCCAATTAGTATGAATAGGTATTGTTTTTTTTTAAAGTTTTTTAAAGTTTTTTTAGTTTTTTTTAGTTTCTTTTTAATTTTTTAGTTTTTTCTTTTTAATTTTTTTTAGTTTCTTTTTAGGTTTTTCTTTTGGTCTTTTTTTTTAGAAATCAGTAGTTTTGATCAATGATCAAAAACGAGGCCATTTAATCCAAAAATGACAGACTAAATCTATATATATAAAAATAAGTTGTCTGTGTGTGTGTGTGTCGAGTGACGTCATGTTTGTGTGTCGACTGACGTCATATTTGTCGACTGACGAAATTACAGACCGGGACATCGGGACACAAATGACGACCGGGACATCGAGACATAGGGAATATAAATGACGACCGGGACACTCAAAGAGAAAGCGACCGGGACACAAGGAATGTTCGATTAGCAATCACCATCAACAAAGCACCGGGACACAAATGACGACCGGGACATGGGGAATATAAATGACGACCAGGACACTCAAAGAGAAATTACAGACCGGGACACCGGAACACAAATGACGACCGGGACAAACATGACGACCGGGACAAAGGGAATATAAATGACGACCGCGACACTCAAAGAGAAATTACAGACTGGGACACCGGGACACAAATGACGACGGGGACACAGGGAGACAACAACAACGGGGAAACCGGGGGGCATAGGAGGATATATAAATGACGACGGGGACACAGGGAATTTTCGATTAGCAATCACCATCAACAAAGCTCAAGGGCAATCATTAGAATAATGAGGTATAGATCTGAATACAGATTGTTTTTCCCATGGACAATTATATGTTGTATGTTCAAGAGTCGGTAAACCTGACAATCTATTTATATGCACAGACAATGGGACAGCCAAGAATGTTGTATATTCGCAAGTTTTAAGTAGTTAAATATATATATCTATATTCACAGGTGGGACACAGGGACACAACTACAATGGCGCGTAACTAATAAGGCGCGTAACGACTTACGCGAGCGGGGGGCTTGGGGGGTGCGAAGCGCCCCCACCAACTAGGTGCTGGGGCAACAGCTAGTGAATTGATAAATATTAAAAATATCATTTCAGGCTACTTATCTTCACGGTTATTAAAAAAAAAAAAAATTCAGGGAAATTTTCGTTAAAAAAAATTCTCGTTAAACAAAATGAAGTGTATACAAAGCGTAGACTTGAACTTTAAAACGACGGCTTAACAGGGTTGATACTGAATACTTCAAATTTTTCTGAACATTTTGAATGTTGTGAAATCTTCTACTCAAACTTGCAAAAATTTTCTAAGAATTTAAACATGGTGCTCATTTTCAGTCAATTACCTATAGATATCTAACTGTTTATTAGTAATTTTATAAATGCTATGGATGACAGACTCACAGTTCCTTATTTAAGTAAAATGCGGACTACATTTAAATTTTTAGAAACTTTTTGACATTTTTCATTTAGCACTCGGCTTACAGGTCTTTTAGAGTTGTGATCGTTGATACCTGGATAGAAGATAGCAAATAAAGTGAGTGTTTTAGTAGTGATTCGATTTAACCGATTTAACCGTACTCAGTATACTAGCAGGGAATGCAAACAGCCACAAATCCAACCTTTCTCCTAAAGGACTACTAAGAGCTCTTATGAAAATTTTTATTTTTGCTATTTTACAATATACTCTTATTTTTATATTTTTTCGGTGAGGAGAAGAACTATGAAATTTTTATTTTGTATTATGCAGGATGTTTTTATTCATCAGTTGATCATGTGATCCTTACATTGTTATCTGCTTTCTTTTATTATTTCAAACTAGCTGTTTGGGGTGGCGCTTCGCGCAACCCCAACACCTAGTTGGTGGGGGCGCTTCGCGCCCACCCCGAGCCCCCCCGCGCGCGTAAGTCGTTACGCGCCGACTTATATATCCCCCTGTGCCCCCGGCGTCCCCGTTGTAGTCGTCCCCAACACCTAGTTGGTGGGGGCGCTTCGCGCCCCCAGCCCCCCCCGCGCGCGTAAGTCACGATTGTAGTTGTGTCCCTGTGTCTCACCTGTGAATCTATATATATATAAAAATAAGTTGTCTGTCTGTGTGTCTGTGTGTCAGGTGACGTCATGTTTCTGTGTCGACTGAAGTCATGTTTTCGACTGACGAAATTACGAAATTACATTGGGACACAAATGACGACCAGGAAACCGGCACATAGGGAATATAAATGACGACCGGGACACTCAAAGAGAAAGCGACCGGGACACAAGGAATGTTCGATTAGCAATCACCATCAACAAAGCACCGGGACACAAATGACGACCGGGACACAGGGAGTATAAATGACGACCAGGACATAAGTAAAAAAAAGCTAAAAAAAAAACTAAAAAAGGTAAAAACTACAAAAAAACTAAAAAGAAAAAAAACCAAAAACTAATAAAAAAATTTAAAAAACTAAAAAAGAAAAAAAAATAAAAAAAGGAAAAAAAATGAAAAATAAAGGAGAAAAACAAAACTAAAAATAATAAAAATAAAAAAAAATAAAAAGAAAAAAGAAAAAAAACTAAAAAAACTAAAAAAAAGTAAAAGCCAAAAAAAAAAAAAAAATAAAAAGAAAAAAAGGGGAAAAATACAAAAATTTATTTCATCATATACCATTTCAAAAACGAATGTATAGCCTATACAAACCGGGACACCGGGATACAAATGACGAACGGGACACAGGGAATATAAATGACGACCGGGACACAGGGACACAACTACAACGGGGACGCCGGGGGGCACAGGGGGATATATAAATGACGACGGGGACACAGGGAATGTTCGATTAGCAATCACCATCAACAAAGCTAAAAAGGCAATCATTAGAATCATGAGGTATAACTAAAAAAACTAAAAAAAGGTAAAAAACTAAAACCTAAAAAAAAGACCAATTCAAAAACGAATGTATATACAGACCGGGACACCGGGACACAAATGATGACCGGGACACCGGGGACACAGGGACACAAATACAACGGGGACGCCAGGGGCACAGGGGGATATATAAATGACGACGGTGACACAGGGAATCGTCGATTAGCAATCACCATCAACAAAGCTCAAGAGCAATCATTAGAATCATGAGGTATAGATCTGAATACGGATTGTTTTCCCGTGGACCATTATATGTTGCATGTTCAAGAGTCGGTAAACCTGACAATCTATTCATATGCACAGACAATTGGACAGCAAAGAATGTTGTATATTCGCAAGTTTTTACAAGTTGTTGTATATTCGCAAGTTTTTACGTAGTTAAAAACATATATATATATATATATATATATATATATATATACAGGTTGGACATAGGGAGACAACTACAATGACGCGTAACTAATATGGCGCGTAACGACTTACGCGCGCGGGGGGGCTTAGGGGGGGGGCGCGAAGCGCCCCCACCAACTAGGTGTTGGGGTGGCGCGAAGCGCCACCCCAACAGCTAGTATATATATATATATATATATATATATATATATATATATATATATATATATATATATATATATATATATACGCAGTTAAAATATATATATATATATATATATATATATATATATATATATACATATATATATATATATATATATATATATATATATATATATATATATATATATATATATATATATATATATATATATATATATATATATATATATATATATATATATATATATATATATATATATATATATATATATATATATATCACAGGTGGGACACAGGGACACAACTACCATGGCAAGCTAGTATGTATATATATATATATATATATATATATATATATATATATATATATATATATATATATATATATATATATATATATATATATATATATATATATATATATATATATACATATATATATATATATATATATATATATATATATATATATATATATATATATATATATATATATATATATATATATATATATATATATATATATATATATATATATATATATATTATTCACAGGTGGGACACAGGGACACAACTACAATGGCAACTTACGCGCGCGGGGGGGCTTGGGGGGGGGGCGCGAAGTGCCCCCACCATACCTAATTTAGTATAAATTTATAGGCAGACTTCAGTGATGCTTTTCAAAAAAGTAACAGCTGGATATCCCGTAACAACGTTGCTTGGCCATTTTACTAAGCAACGCCACCATACGTATCTAAAATCCCTATCTGAGATATAATTGTTTTCCTCTCATAAATCAGGATATTTTACAGGCCGACTTCAGGGACATTATCCAATAAGATATTAGCTGGATATCTACTAACGTCACTTGGCCGTTTTACCAAGTGCCGTCACTATATATATCTAAAATCCCTATCTGAAATTAAATACCCACCTTTCACATATAAAAAAATTTATAGAAAAAAAAAACATCAGCCTGGTTTCCCATAGCGACGTTGCTTGGCCGTTTTACCAAGCTACGTCACGATATATATATCTAAAATCCCTATCTGGGATATAATTGCTTCTCTCTCATAGATCAGAAATTTTACAGGCAGACTTCAGGGACTTTTTTTCACGAAGATATCAATTGGATATCCACTAATGTCACTGGGCCCTTTTATCAAGTGACGTCACGATATATATTAAAAAATTTCTATATGATATGAAATACCCTCTTTTCATGTAAATCACTTGTAGGCAGACTTCAGAGTTTTTTTTTCAAAAAATTATTCTCTGGATATCCCATAATGACATGGCTTGGCCGTTTTACCAAGTAATGTCACTATACGTATCTAAAATCCCTGTCTGAAATAAAACACCCACGTGCTATAGATATAAAAGTTTTACAGGCAGACTTAAATGACTTTTTTTTAATAAGACATCAGCCAGACGTCACAAAACAAGTCGCCTGGCCGTTTTGCTTGACGTTTCTCAGTTTCGATTCTTACACTGAATCGGACGGTTTAAATTTGTATTTTTAGGTCTTAGTTTGTTTGCAGGATACTTGAAGGTTCTTTTCTTCCGAATGTGCTGCGTCCCTTTTCTTGTTCTTAAGAATAATTATAAAATGTAATTCTTCAGACAAATTTTTTTTACAGTTTGTTTCCTTCAAATGGTGTATTAATTAAACCTTCTTAAACAACTGGTCGTAAATGATCAAATAGCCCAAATGCATGTTTTGATCTTTCTCTGTCCTGTAAAACTTACATTCTGTAACATAAAATCTTTTGAATTATCGTAACTCGATTCTTTAATCACTTAATACTATGTGACAGATATGTTTGTTCTGTAAAACTCTATTACAGATATGCTCTGTTACATAAAGCCTTTCGAATTACCAAGTTCAGATTTTATGCTCACTTTAAACTATGTGACAGATATATTTGTTCTACACGATTATATAACAAATACATTTTGTGACATAAAGCCTCTTGAATTACCAAATACAGATTCTGTGCTCATTTAAAACTTTGTGACAGATATGTTTATTCTCTAAAATTATCTTACAGATATGTTCTGCTCCATAAAGCCTTTCGAATTACCAAGTTCAGGTTTTATGCTCACTTTAAACTATGTGGCAGATATGTTTGTTCTGCGAAATTGTATTACAGATATGTTCTTTGACATGAAGCCTTTTTAATTACCAAATACAGATTCTTATCTCACTTTAAACTATGTGACAGATATGTTTGTTCTGCAAAATGATATTAAGGATATGTTCTGTTACATAAAGGCTTTCGAATTACCAAGTCCAGATTATATGCACATTTTAAACTATGTGACAGATATGTTTGTTCTGAATAATTATATTACAGATATGTTCTGTGGCATAAAGCCCTTTGAATTATGAAATGCAGATATGTGACAAATATGTTTGTTCTGTAAAATTATTTTACAGATATGTTTTGTTATATAAAGCCTTTCGAATTACCAAGTGCAGATTTTATGCTCATTTTAAACTAAGTGATATATATGTTTGTTCTGCTCCATTGTATTACAGATATGTTCTGTGACATAAAGCCTTTTGAATTACCAAATACAGATTGTCTGCTCACTTTAAAGAATTGGACAGATATGTTAGTCCTGCACAATTGTATTACAGGTATGTTCTGCTGTATAAAGCCTTTCGAATCATCAAGTCCAGATCGTATGTTCACTTTAAACTATGCGACAGACATGTTTGTTCGGCACAATCATGTTACAGATATATTTTTTAACATAAAGCCTTTTGAATTACCAAATACAGATTCTGTGCTCGCTTTAAACTATTTGACAGAAATGTTTATTCTGTAAAATTATCTTACAGATATGTTCTGTAACATAACGCCTTTTGAATTGCCAAAAATGAATTTGGTGTCCACTTTAAACTGTGATAAATAAATAGCAAAAAGTAAGTGTTAGACATCAGGAAAACGTTGTTACTAGCCAGAGTTTGGTGCATCACAATCGGCCATGCTTCGAACACGAATCGATTAAAATTTTCCCCAGAGGGATGGGGAGTGTTCTTGAATGATTAGGGAAGCGATCATAAATTAGAAAAATAAAGAAGTTTTTCTTCAAATGAATTTGAAAGGGAAAATTTTCCAACGGGAATTTCGCAAAGAAATTTTCCTTGAGGATATCTTTCGTGGAGTAATTTTCCAAAGAGGGGGAGGTGGATTTCACGGCATTATTAAAAATTACATTATCTTAAAAAAACGAAAAATAAACACAAACACACCTTGCTAAAAAATATGGCCTCCATTTATATTTAGTGCTTACCTTATTATATTTACTTCTGAATTATAACTTTCATGTTAAGTTTTAGGCAACTTTTAGTGACAATGAAGCGAACGAGCAAAAAAAGGACTGTACAGGTCCATTTTTGTGACTTTTCCTAAGTCACATTTTTGTGACTTTTGTCCCTTAAATCTTGAAGCTTTCAAATTGTGTTTATGCTCAATAAAACTAATTTATCTCCCAAGTTTTTCCCCCGGTCATATTTTACAAAACAGATGATTGTAGAGAGTTGAAGGGGCTCCAACCCATATTGTTTTAAGAGGTAAAATTTTCAGAGGGTCACCAACACAACCCTAAGTTTTGGTGCATCATACTTTTTTTCTAATTCAGTTTTAACCCTTTCCTACCCTTAGGAAAAGCTGCGAGAATTGGAAGAGAAACTTTCCAGATCAGCTGGAGATGCATCTTCAACCCAAAGACTCAGGGATATCATAGAAGAAAAGAAAAGACAAATGGAAAGGACCAAAGAAGAATCAAATGCTCTTCAAGATCAACTCTCTATAGCAAAGAGAGAGGTGAGTTATCAATCTCACAGCAAAGAATCTGCCAAATGGGCTGGCAACCAGAGGTATTACTCTGGCGTTTCTGTCAAAATGTTTCGGGGGAGGGCAATGGCATTTTACTGACTGGTTGGTTATTTTTACCGGCTGATTTTGGTGGTATTGCTATTAAATACTTAATTGATATACCGTTTTCTAACGACTTAGACTGATTTTTTTTGTTATCTATTTCTTTCAGCTTCTTTACTCTAGTAAAAAACTAATTAAGCTAGTAAAATAGTGGCAGGCTCAGCAGTATTTTACTGACTCAACTTTTTTCGACTGGCTGAAGACAGTGGGAGGACGTTTCGTCCCATGTCTGACGTCCCTGCTGATAAAAGTAGGGACAAAAGACAAGGAATCCGGAATGCAAAAAGCCCATGTTTTAAAGTAGTTTCAAGTGTTAAAAAAACAAAAGTGTACAAAAAAGACAATTAAAAAGATGTGCAAATATATAAAACAGATATAATATTTTAATAAGAAAATGAAGAAAAACCAAAAATCCTTTTTTATATTTAAGATCGTTTATTTTAAGAAGATAACGGGTTCAGCGCAAGTATTATTGAAGAGAGATATCCTTCTCATAAATAACACATTTTACCGCAAAAAGGATGTGCAATAAATATAGAAATACAGAAATATTTTCTTTAATAGAGATAATGAATATGAGGATACTCGCTATTTAATCTATTTATATCAAGAGCATAGCAGAAGGATTACTTTCTAACGTTACTTTCTAACGTTTTTGTTTTAGTTGAAGATTATTCAATTCAGTTTTAGATGCGTTCTTCTTAAAATAAGCGCTAATATTGTTTCTAGTCAAAACCACAGTGATTTTTTGTTTTTATCTAAGTTTTTTCTTCATTTCGTTAAGGTTTTCGTTAAGTTTGGGAAGTCTCCTATGTGCAGAGTATTTCCATGGCTACGGATCACTTTATAGAGTATGGTATTGCGTGTTGTGAACTATATATTGAACACAGTGTTCAAGGCCATATCCACAGGGGATCCGATGTGTTTTTTAAAAGTTTTTGTACCCTTTCTCCCCAGAAAAAAAAAGTTCTGGATACACCCTTGACTGTGTCATATCAGTATTGTGTTAGTATCTTTTTTCATTCGTTTTGTATAATCAGCCAAAGTTTTTCAGCCTTCGCTGTGTTCTACAGTTGATTAATAAACAGATCAATTAATTTATAAAATGGTGTATTTAATAATATGTAAGTCTAAAAGCGAAATCAAGGTCTTTAAGCTTTCCCTAGGAGTATTTTCTGTTTAACGATTTGAATCGGGAATATTGGTAAAATTGTTGTCGTAGGTGATTCATGTTGTTTAATTTTATTATATATTATACAAAACTATACTAATTGGTATGTGTACCAGTTGTACTGAATTTTTTTAGGGAAAAATTGTGACCTTCTCACTACCTTCTTTCTAGCAGATTAATCCATTCAAATTTTAGCAGTTTAAAAATATTTACTACAATACGTACCATTGCTTAGTAGATATTTTTCTAAACCCTTTTGAGGTGAGCCCGATCGTATGTGCCGTTGAGCTCTGATCTGGAAATTAAATTAAAAAAAACAAGTTTTTTTAACTGAAAGTAAGGAGCGACATTAAAATTTAAAACGAACAGAAATTACCCCTTATATGAAATGGGGCTGCTCCTTCTGCAACGCCCTGCTCTTTACGCTAAAGTTTGACTCTTTCTCTCAACTCTACTTTTTGAAAACATAAAAACTTTAGCGTAAAGAGCAGGGCGTTGATTAGGAAGCAGCCCCTTTCATATACGGGGTAATTTCTGTTCGTTTTAAGTTTTAATGTCGCTCCTTACTTTCAGTTAAAAAAACTTGTTTTTTTTATTTAATTTCTGAAAGTTTTTTAGTTAATCCATGTTTTGATTTCGGCTCTCCGCAGATGAATAATTAAAGCGAAATTTTTATATTTACTTATTTGGCTAAATAGCTTTCCCATAGTTTTGATTGAATGATTTTGCGAAAAAAGGAGGGGAAGGAGGCCCAGTTGCTCTTCAATTTTTTGGATACTTAAAAAGGCAACTAGAACTTTTAGTTTTTACGAACGTTTTCATTAGTAAAAGATATACGTAACTTACGAATTAGCTTACGTAACAAACTTCTATGTTCGTATGTTTTTATTACGTATATGAGAAGGTTCGCCCACTCGTCAATACCTCGTCAATAACTCTTTCCATTAAAGCTTAAATTTTGTCCCCTGAATCACAAAGGCCGTAGAATAAATAGTTGAAATTACTAAAAATCCTTTAGCGTAAAGAGTGAGGTATTAGGAGGAGTTGAACCCCTTATATGCGTAATATTTTCTGTTCGTTTTAAGTTTTAATGTTAATCCATACTTCCAGTTGAAAAAAACTTTTTCATATTTATTTTCTCATTGTTTTTTTTAAATAATGCTAGAAAATGCTGCGCCCCCTTTATGGAAATCTTCTTCCCCCATGACCGATTCCTCCATGGAAAATTTACCCCACATAGCCCTCTCTTCTCAACCCCCCCCCCCTCCCAACCAAAAAATCCCCCTGAAAACGTCTCTACATTTCCCAATAAACATTAATATATGCAAACACTGGTCAAAATTTGCAACTTGCAGCCCCTCCCACGGGGACTCTGGGGGAGTAAGTCGTCCCCAAAGACATAGTTATAAGGTTTTTCGACTATGCTGAATAAAATGGCTATCTCAGAATTTTGATCCGACTACTTTGGAAAAAAATGAGGGTGGGAGGGGGCCTAGGTGCCCTCCGATTTTTTTGGTCACTTAAAAAGGGCACTAGAACTTTTCATTTCCGTTCGAATGAGCCCTCTCGCAAAATTATAGGACCACTGGGTCGATACGATCACCCCTGGGAAAAAGAAAGAAAAAAAACAAATAAACACGCATCCGTGATTTGTCTTCTGGCAAAAAATACAAAATTCCACATTTTTGTAGATAAGATCTTTGAACTCATACAATAGAGTTCTCTGATACGCTGAATCTGATGATGTGATTTTCGTTAAGATTGTATGACTTTTAGGGGGTGTTTCACCCTATTTTCTAAAATAGGACAGATTTTCTCAGGCTCGTAACTTTTGATGGGTAAGTCTAAACTTGATGAAACTTATATATTTAAAATCAGCATTAAAATGCAATTCTTTTGATGTATCTATTGGTATCAAAATCCGTTTTATAGAGTTTTGGTTACTATTGAGCAGGGTCGCTCCTTACTATAGTTCGTTACCACGAACTGTTTGATTTAATTTAGGTAGAGGACCGTGTTTTAAAATAAATATATGGAATGTTATTCTTATAAGTCATTTGTTGAAATACAGTTAGTTTATTAATTCAAAGTATCACCAATACTGCCTATAAATTGTTATATTATTACATTTTATATAATTTATTTCCAGTATTAGCTACTACAATTTCATAAAACTAAATTGAATTTAACAGCCTGAAGATAGCTCGGCAATGTTGTTTTACCAAAAGTTGGGTTTTCAGGTGCGGGGTTTCAAATGTGTATCAAGGTTCTCCGTGTTCAACCCAAAAAAAATTTGAAGTGTTTTCATCTCACGGGTTCCAAGCGTGTTGGACACGGGTTCCTCAAAATTGTAACGGACCAGAGTATTATGGTTGAAAACGGGCTCTGAAAAGACATTCTCCCGCGTTGAAAACGGCAGTCAAAACGTTAATCTGCGCGGGTTAAGGGTAACCTTGTCGAATTACGACTTGGATGAAGGTGGCCTGAAAACGACGCTCAATATAGTAGAAAGATTGAATCTCTAAATAAAATATAGTATGGATCTTACTTTGTCGCCATTGTAAAAAAAAATTGTTTTGAAGGCTGACGACCTTAGGAAAAAACTGGAAGATTTTGACAAAGTCAGCAAAGTTCAACGCAATATGACTGTTGATACTACGGAACTTGAAAAAGAAGTCTTACGTTTAAGATCCTGGTAAGTATACATTTTATTCAATGTTTGTTGAGCAAAAATAAAATGCCCCTCGGTACGTATTTACATAGATTTTAATACAAAATCATTACATTTATTGAAAATCATATCATATTGTATTATTTGTTATAAACAGTTTTTTTTATTATAGGTTACTATTTAATGTATAAAGTTGTGTAACTTACTATTATCAAATATATAAGTTATAGTATTTTATTATAAGAAACTTCAAATGCAGGTAATCTAGCTATCAGGGGTGTTTCCAGGGAGGAGAGTGAGTAGGAGACTTGAACCCTCCTCCCCTCCTGCCCCTCAAAATTTTTGTCCGACTCGTGAAAACGTAACGAAATAAATACAAATCAATTTTTGTTGCATTTTTGAAGTTATTTTGTGTACCTCTCTCCTCCCTCCGAAGAAAAGTAACCCACACCCAAATAAAAATGTTGGATACGCCCTTGATAACCCCAAAACAACTAGGGAATAAAATTATTTGGATATTTTGTTACTTTTCCTCAGTCGTGAATTTTAAGGTCTCTAAGAACTATAGAAAATGTGGAACCTCTGGAACTTTTAATATGTCAGTTCAAGAAACTCAGATAAACGAACCAGTTCTTTTTTTTCAAAATCATTTTGGTTCATCTCAAGAGAAGGTACAACTTAACAAAACCTCCTAAAACTAGGTAAATCACATGGGAAATGTAAGAAACAGTTTGTAAAATCGCGAGATTTTATCAATGGTATTCTGGCACTAAAAGCCCCTCTATGTAAGCTATGAGATTGATTAAGTTTATAGCAATAGTTCCACAAAAAGTCGAAAGTCCCACATTTTTATACGTAGGAGTTTGAAACCTCTACATTGGGGTTATCTGGTATGCTGAATTTGGTGGATTGATTTTTATTAGGATCACTTGATGTTTGGAGGTGTTCCCCCCCTTTTACCTCTTGGGTAAATCCAGGAAACTCAGGATTTTTACGAGCTTTTTTTTAACAATTGTCTATAGCTATCAGACAATTGTCACATTTGTTGATTGACGACTTCTTTCCAAATTTATAGAAATCAGAGATGTACGCCTGAGACACCCAGAAACGGCCTTTTATGGCCGTATTAGTCACTTTTTGAGTATAGCTGATTCTTGCAAGCTGGGAAAATTTATTCTGAAAGCTTACCGCCAGTTGTGGCTATTATTAGAAATTAGAGCCAACCTCGCTGGCAAGCTCACGAATATCGCCCTTAAATTTGAAACGAGCGCAGTATCCGGCTGCAATAGCCAGAGAAATACCAATTAAGACAGAGCATAAGAAACCATGTCGTGTTTTTATGTCAATTTCCTACCAGTAGCTGAATCGTGGAATGGAATTTGACCAGTAATCGAATAGTAGTCGGTAATACAATTAAACCATAAATACCATCGTAATCTGCCAAATGTAATCCGAATTTAAATGCAATTTAATTTTTGAAAAAGTATTTTTAGCTGTCTAGTGAGGCCAACCCATTGACGGCAAGGCCATAAAAAAAAAAAAAAAAAAAAAAAAAAAAATCAAAATGCAATTTTAATGAAATTTATCAAACGGTAAGGGAAAACCACTGAAAACAGCATCCAAGTATTTTAGAGAATCATAGAGAAAGAAACTTGATGACGATTATACATTAATGGATGATTTTACAGTTAGATTCATATTTTTCTGGACGTTAGAAAACTTTGCATTTATTTTATGTTGTTCATCTTTAAATGGGTAAAGGAGTAAATGATATGGATTATCCTTTAAGGATAGTGAGACCAACTGCTGAAACGGAATTTCAATATTCCTGAGAAGCAGAAGAAAATAAATTTGACAACATTATATAAACGCTTTATAACTTTACTAGTACAGCGTCATATTTTTCGCATGTTACATAGCTTTACACATAATCATTCTGTATTATTCGTCTTTTGTTTGATCAAGTCATTTTAGGATTGTGCCTCTTAGAAAAGTTTGAAAGGCTTTTAAGAAATTATTAAGGGGGCAAAGGCTTATGTTTATTTCTTTTACCAAAAATTGGCTACATCATTTGGAAATATTTGAAATTTCAGTTTTATCAAATATCAGGCATTGAAAGAACTATAGAATGTCACAACATATTTCATTTAATCTACCAAAAATTACTGAAAACTACCAAAAAACTACCAAACAACTACCAAAAATTGCTCTTTTAGTTTGTCTCATGGCGAAAAATCTCACAGAGCTGAATTGGCTCAGCTGAAAATGAAATTTGACCAAAGATTAGCCTTAATGAATGAAGAAATACAAACTATGCAACTACAAGTTGACAAGTTCAAACGAGAAAGAGATACCTTCAAAGAGATTTTAGACGGTGCCCAAAAAATGATGAGTGAACTCAGAGCTGACCCTTCAAGAAAGAAGGACTCTGCGTCAGACATCAAGAGACAAAGAGAGGTAAGCAACAACAAAAAGAAAAAGAATTGAAAGATGAAGAGACAAATGTACTTTTGTTCTTTACTATATGTTCCCAGGCTAGGTGAAAAACTTAAAAAGAATCTTAAGTAATTATTTAAAGATAGCTATAAAGAGTAGTAATGCTTTGGGTATTTTTCTATGTTCAGGAAAGGATTGAGCTACAGTGGAACAGCGAAGTGGAGTCTATCAGATCCCATGTACTTGCGGAAGCTCCTATGTGGGGCTTACTGACCAGAATTTAAAATGCGATTATTATAACATCAAGATTCTATTTTGTCTACCTTAAAGCAGAATTTTAAACCTGAAAATTTCACATCAGCTCTATCAAAACATTTTTTTTTTTGTTCCGGATCATTTAATCTTGTTTGACAATGTTTCTTTGATTTTTAGGGCCTAGAATGTAAAGCAAATTTTCGGGAAAACAATTTAAATTAAGAAAGTTTATTCAAAAAGTGTCTTTGAATAAAGAAGCGGGTGATTTGGGCGTTTACTATGGTCAGATAAAGTGAAGTTCATCTATTCGTTATGCTACAGCAAGAAACAACAAATAAGTAGTTTAAAATAACATTTCTCACGATCTAATAGTAAGAGCCATAACTGATGTTTCAATTCCTTCCAATCGGAGTAAAGAAGGAAATTGAAGTATCGGCCTTAAGAACAACGCCTCTATATTGTCTACACTGCCTGATGTTATCTTTCGTTATTGCCATATATTAAAACAAATGGATCCTGAACTAGTGTAATTGGTTGACAGTTAGAAAAAAAGATGTAATCTATGCCAAGTTTGGCCAACGTATACCAAGCGTCGTCATTTGGCAACAAAGTTGTAAAAAAACTGGCAATTTTGAACATATATTCAAAACGTTACATCCTTAGAGAGCAATGAGTTTTTCTCTTGGGTGATCAAAATATGACAAATATTCTATTGGGTCGTAATTTTCCAATTCTGTAAAAGAGGGGAGCCAAAAGACACCCTGGCCGCAAGCAAAAGGATTGGCCTTGGCTGAGCCAGACACTCAGCTGTGGAAGCCAAAATCATGGTTGCAATGGTAGCTACAGCCTAGTAGTGAGTGAACCAGGGCCCATAGTCACTGAAAACTAATAAAAGTCCTATTGAAAGAAATTTTGATCGGAAAGGATCGCCATTTACTAGGATCTAAAATGTACTTATTTATTTCAATAGTTTTTTAGTTTTCAGTTACTATGGGCCTTAGTTTATTCCTTAATAGGTTGCAGCCAGCGTTCAAACCATGATTTTTGCTTCAATTTACATACCGTAGTCAACTAAAATTTACGACGGTCATCAAGTATAATGAGCCGTGGCAACTGCTGTTGTATGAGCTACACAGCTTAAATAAAAAGTAACAGTAAACACACTATTAGTTGTATGATCAAAAGATGTAAATTTCTTTAGCCTCTAGTCTGATGAATTGAGCCGAAGTCTTTCGTTTAAAATAAAAAGCTACAATAAGCGTCCATACGGGTAGTAGTTCATGACGTTTATTTCACCTAAATGAGCTCGTATATTTTCTTTTAGATTTTTTAAAATAAAAAAATATCTATCACACGCCCCGAGGGACCCAACTCGTTTCTAAAATCAAAACCAGAACAAAAAGATAAAACAGTCTCAAACAATAAAGTATTTAAAAACAGGGGACAAGATAGGAACGGGCTGAGAAACATCCCGAGGTTTACTCTTCATCACACTCTTTGAAGATCATATTAATAATATTTACTTAACTCATTCCCTGTTTCAGAAATCTTTCTGTTCTACCACGGGGCTGAGAATCAGCCTGAGGCGGGAGGAGCCTGGGCGTGGAATTCTTTTTTTGGGGGGAAAGTTTTCCATGCAAGGGCTGGTCAATCTATTTTTGGAAATCAGAGGCACAACGTACCCCTCTTGCAACCAAGTTTTTCTTATCTACCTTTTTTGGAAGAAGAGAGTATGGAACTGCACTATCTTTAGAAGCAATTCTCAAGGCTCTTTTTTTAGAGGATTCCATGTTATTTAACTCTTTCCTGGGAAATGCCAGGGTACCAAACAGGGCGAGTATATTCAAGATGAAGGTTCTCAATGGAAGGATAATTTCTAAAAGAATGGACATGTGGAATGTCATATATATTTAGGAGTCTAAGAAGGGAGCTAGACCTACTAGCTTTATAGATGATGCTTTTAATATGGATACTCTACTTTAATTAGAAAGAAATTGTTACACCAAGCAATTTAAAGCAGGATTCAAAAAATTCAAAGTTAGGTCATCGAAAATTTCTATCTGTCCTAAAACTCCTTATCGATGTGGCCAAGCACAACTGAGAGAAGGAAGAGAACTAGGAGAGTACCTTGGGGTACCCTACTGTCCACAGATACTGGATTAGAATATTGTGGAGAGAGTGGGTTATAGAAAGAGGATTCAAACTGCTTATATTCTGTTTGGTAAGAAGGAGGGAATGAATCCCACAAGGAAAAATTTCACACTGAATTTAGTGACACTTTTTCAGTGACAACCCTGGTTTCATGTTGAATTCAGTTGCAACTCTTCTTTCACATTTGTGGAAATTATCTAATCTCGGCAATTTCTTTTTCTTAGCTTTCTAATACTTCTCTCAATCCTCAGTGGGAAATAGAGGATAAAGAACGGGCAAAATTAGTAGTTGGTACCTGATAAACCACAACTACAGCTGGTAATTGATAAGACAATACTGGAAGGCTTTGGACGATGGAAGTGAGGAAATGTTAAGATTACTGGCGGTAATCTCAGCAGGTTCAGGTATGCTGAAGCTAGGCTGATCTAGTCGCCTGCCACATAGATTTTAACATCAGAATACCATTTTTATTGCTTATTTTTAAACAGTCCTTTGACCTTGTTTTTGTAGGTGGATCGAGTAGATTTACGGATTTAATTTTTTTTCTTTGTTTATTAGCTTCGGCTGGCTTACCATTTCTGAAAAGCTTGATTTTTTTCTAAATTAATAATTGACGGGTTGATTGATATGACATTTTCATTGGAGTAGTTTTTAATTTTTTTTCGTGGGAACAAATTAAATATTTATCTTTTACCTTTTTGTGGAAAGTAAAAGCTGTTTTCTCTTTTTTAAATTGTAAACACTATTTTTCTTTTGCTAGAGCGTTTAGATTCAACTGATTTCAAATTCCTATTATTGTAAATACTGGCCCTATCTTAATATTAGTGACGGTGGGTGAATGATAGGAAATAGGATTGACCCATATTAACACGTCATATTAACCTATAAATTAAAACTAAATAAAAAAAAAGTTTTTTAACTGAAATTAAGGAGTAACACTAAAACCTAAAATGAACCAAATTATTACATGCATGGGGGGTCTTTCCCTTGTTAATACCTCCGTCTTTACACTGCGTATTTTGTCGTAACTCTTTATGAATGACGCCTGAATCGCAAAGGAAGTTTAACTAGAATAAATAGCTCGTTTAAAGGTACTAAAATATTTTAGCATCAAGATCGAGGTATTGACGAGGGAGTGACACCCCTCATATACGTAATAGTTTCCGTTTGCTTAAGTTTAAATTTTGCTCTTTACTTTCAGTTGAAAAAATTGTTTTTTATATTTAATTTTCGATCGTTTTTGAATTAATGTATCTCTTGATAACGTAGGAGGAGGGCTAGGTGCCCTCCAAGTATTTCTTCTGGCAGAGAATGCAAAATTCGACATTTGTTTACACCGGAGCATCTATGTTTTGGGGGTGTTTGTTCTCTTTTTAAAAAATTAGACAAATCTTCTCAGGCTCGTAACCTTTGATGGGTACTATTATATTCTATGACTTTTACACATTTTGGATAAGTATCAAAATTCCATCCGCTACTATTGAGCCGCATCGCTCCTTACTTACAGTACGTTGCCACGAACAGTTTGATCTAACACTAAGATTTTCAAAACATAGTTTTTGGTGGAATAATAAAATGGCTTGAGATAAATTTTAGACGTCGCAGTTTTGAAAAAGGCCTTCTAAAATTAATCTGTGATAGGTTCCCCTGATAATTTTAATTCAATTTTTTGTTTTACTCTATAAAAGTTGATTCTTGCTTACATTTAATCTAGCTCCCTTATAGGAAAAAATAAATGAATGAACCTGGTCTCCTATTGAAGGAGACCTGGTCTCCTAACCAGATATCATAATGATACACTAATTCGTCATAGTCCTGTACCTCCAAATAAGCTTTTTATTCAAGAAATGAGGTTTATAATTTTCGATTAGAATTTTTATTTTAACTTTGGGGTTTTTAACTTTTGCTTTTTATGTTATAGATCGAAGATACTCATCAACGACTTCAAGAATTTCATTGCCAGATAACAAATTTAGAAGATGAGCTGACGGAAGCACGAATGGAAGCTTCAAAAGTGAAAACAGAATACATAAATGAAAAATCGGAATGGGAAATAAAAGTAGCCGAACTCCAAACTAGGATTAATGAGGTTTTACTTTAATTCATCTGTTATTTATTTTTTGATCAAGGCCCATCTATGATTCTGGCTATATAGATGGCATCATTCCCCCAATGACGGCAATGAAATTTAATAATTTTAACGGCAATGAATAGCAACTGATGTTAGTATCTGTTATTTATTTATTATTATCTGGATTAATGAGGTTTTGCTTTAATTCATCTGTTATTTATTTTTTGGGAATTTAGGGCAGACTCTATATTCTCCATGTATTATTAGTAGAATAGGGTATTTAATTTAGGCAATGGAAGCTCAGCATGATTCAGTGTGAATTCAATCATTGGAAGATTCCCCCCCCCCCCCCCCCCGACCACAAATTTCACTCCCAACCCCAGGTAGAGAATCAAGAGATTGGTGCCAGTACTACACCTGGTCAGCATGCGAAAGCTTTTTAAGTTCAGTATCACTAGCAAATTAGTTTGGATTAACCCATCATATATGGCAAATAATGACAGGAAAACTATTGTTGTTGTCGTTGTTAATTTAGGTCACATTTTGACTCTGATATCCTTAAAACCCTTCTACCGGATTTCACTCTAACCTACTATCTGCTTTCCTAGTCCGTAAGACCATCGTTAATCAAGTTATTACCAGTAATATTTTGCTCCACTTCACAAATCCTTTGTTCATATTTTAATGATTTCTCCAATTTCCTTATCTTCCTCTAATTTTCCTATGGCCAATCACTAAATTTCTTTTACAGGGCCAACTGCTCTTTACTAAACTTAAAGGTCCAGTTGTACAAAAAATAAATGAAATATTTTATCTTTTACCGACGTATTTGTTATACGTCGGTATACAACAGTGAAAGTCGATATTCTCCAATTTTAGTCTTTCATGGTAATACATACACAAATATAGTTCAAACCCTTAGAGGGATCCCTGTGGTGGGACGACTATTAGTTTTATGTGCTTGGACTTAAATAGCAGTGCCCTTTGGTCGAGTTATCCTTAAATTTTTTTTCAGAACTTTTGGACTTTCTTTGGGGCTAGTCAAAGGTCAATCACACAAGCTAATTGGGATAATCATCCCCTACCTCTACATATTCACTAGACATTTTTCAACAATTAACAGATTAAAGTAATTAAAAATCTTAGTTTTATGCAACTAAATCAAGACACAGTACTCACTCTTAAAGCAACTCCAACACGTCTCGGTCTCAAAAAGTCCCCGCACCAGCAACCAACAAAAATGAGGAACATGAATAGTATCCCTGTCTGCACTACAAGCAGATTCCTATCCAGTACTCATTTCCTCCTTAGTGGCTTGAGTTCATGAAGAAGGTTTAACGGTGATTCCCCTAATGCTGCCATTTACATAACCAAAGTCATAGATGGTTTTATTATTGACTACGGTTACAGGTGGTGATATGTTTTCTTTTCCAACGACATATTTTTTAGCTTCTAAGCAGTTTTCCATTGATTTTATGAAATTTATGTCTGATGATTGAATCAAACGTGAGACCCGTTATTTCATATGGTAAAAGAACGACATGCTACTCAAATGAGCCAACAAGTCTTTGTACTTGTTGGGTCAATCGAGAATGTATTTCTGAAGTCATTGTCTTTAGAAATACATTCTAGACACTCAATGTATTGTTTCTGGGACCCTAGACAACTGATGTTAAGCGTCACAATATTGTAACAAGTTATTTTGCGCAATCAATTTCTAAATTGTATTTTTTGTAAATGTTATAAGTGATCTGTTTTGGTGCACCTTTTTTGGCACCATTCCGAGAATATGCATAACATAGTGATTTGGGATGTTTACTAGGCAGACATATTTTTTGATGGTTAATGAAACTTGTTTTGATCTCCAAAAAACAGTAATGACTGCAAAGAGCATTATTATTGTAATGTAATGGTCCTGAGAACATCAATTTTTCGTTAACAGGCCTGTGCATGAGTTTGGGTCCCCACTTTCCCATCCAAGACCCGATACCCCCTCCCAAACAGGGCCACAAGTTCATCTCTAGGACCTCATATTCTATTCCAGGGCTTCAATGCCCTCATCCCCTCAAGTTTTTGTCCCCCAATGATTTTTTCTAATTTGTTCAGATTTTAGGAGGAGGGCTTTAATTTCTATATTTTGGTCTTGGTTTTATGAATTTGTCAGGATTATATATATTGGTTATAAATTTTTTAGAGGTTGGCGATAGTTTCTACAGTTTGGTCTTGATTTCTATAGTTTGATTTGATTTTTCTGCTTTGGTCTGGGTTTTTAGAATGGCCCTCAATTTTATGAATTTGTCTGGATTTCTAAGCATTGGCTGAATTTCTTTGTATGATTATGATTCCAATGAGATTTTTCTGGTTTGCGATGGACCAGTCTTGATTTTTACAGTTTGTCTTGATATCTGTGGTTTGGTCTGGTTTCTAGGGTTGACACCAATTTTTATGAATTTCTGTGGATTTCTATGCAATGCCTAGGATTTCTGTGAATCCATCCATGAATTTTAAGATAAAACGTAACAAATTAGAAGACACTGACAAAAAACTTTTAAGGTGAAAAGTAACAAAACAAAAGACAATTTGAATAAGCAACTTTTAAGGTGAAACGTAACAAAACAGAAGATGCTTTGAAAACAATTTTGAAGCTGAAACGTAGCAAAACGGAAGACGCGTTGAAAAAAAAACTTTTAAGGTGAAACGTAACAAAACAGAAGATACTTTGAAAAAAAAAAATGTTAAACGTAAAAGTGCAGAAGACACTTTGAAAAAAAAAACATTTAAGGTGAGACCTAACAATTCCATGTCGGTTTTAAGGTGAAACGTAACTAAACAAAAGACACTTTAAAAAAACTTTTAATGTGAAATCAAATAAAACAGAAAAACACTTAGAAAGAATTTTTTAGTGTAAAACCTAACAAAACTAACGACACTTCGAAATAATAATTTAGAAGGTGTAACGTAACAAAACAGAACACACATTGAGAAAAACCTTTAAGGTGAAACGTAACAAAACAGAAGACGCTTTGGAAAGAAACTTTTAAGGTGAAACGCAAGAAAACAGAAGACACACTGGAAAAAACTTTTACGGTGAAACTTAACAAAATAGAAGGCAGACGGAAACAAAATTAAGGTGATACATAAAAAAAGAAAAAACACTGAAAAAACGTTTAAGGTGAAATGTAACAAAACAGAAAAAAATTGAAAAAAAAAACTTTTAAGGTGAAATGTAACAGAACAGAAGACACTTTGAAAAAAAAACTTTTAAGGTGAAACATAACAAAACAGAAGACACTTCGAAAAAAACTTTTTAAGCTGCAGCAAAACAGAAGATACTTTGAAAAAAATTAAGGTTAAACGTAACAATACAGAAGACACTTTGAAAAAAAATAATTTTAAGGTGAAACCTACCAATTCCGTGTGGGTTTTAAAATGAAAAGTAACAACACAAAAGACACTTTCAGATAAAAATTTGGAAGGCGAAACGTAACAAAACAGAACCCAAATTGAAAAAAAACTTTTAAGGGTAAACATAACAAAACAGAAGATACATTAAAAAAAATTTTGAGGTTAAACAGAAATAGAAATTTAACAAAATAGAACGCACACTGAAAAATAAAATTTAAGGTGTATCAAACAGAAGACATATTGAAAAAAAAATTAATGTGAGAAGTAACAAAACAGACGACACTTTGAAAGAGAAACTTTTAAAGCGTAACAAAGCAAAAGACGCTCTGACAAAACACTTTTAAGGTGAAACGTAACAAAACAGAAGACATTTTGAAAAAAAACTCTTAAGTTGAAACATAAGAAACACAAGATATATTGAAAAACTAAAACATTTTTAAGTTGAAAGGTAACAAACCGAACACATTGAAAAAACACTTTTAAGGTGAAACCTTGCATAACAGAAAACACTTGAAAAATTTTTTAAGGTGAAACGTAACAAAACAGAACACATTGAAAAAAAACCTTCAAGGTGAAATGTAACAAAACAGAAGACGCTTTGAAAAAAACCTTTTAAGGTGATACGTAACAAAACAGAAGACACATTAACACAGAACTGTAGAAACATGATCAATCCATAAAAATCCAGAAAAATCCAATAGAGATCATAATCAATGCATAGAAATTCAGGGGATTTTGTAGAAACACAACCAATGCATCGAAACCCAGGTGAATTCATAAAAATACGGGTCAACCCAAGAAATCTTGACCGAACCATACAAATCAGGACTAAACCATAGAAATACAGACCAAACTTTAGAAATTATAGCCAATCTCTAAAAAATTATAATCAATGAATAGAAATCCTGACAAATTTATGAAATTAAGACCAAGCTGTAGAAATTAAGGTCTTCCTCTTAAAATCTGGACAAATTCATAAAAGAAAAGAAAAAAATTAAGGAGGGAGGGGGCAAAAACTAGGGGTGGTATAGGGGCGCTTGAGGGGTATATGGGGGCCTAGAGGGAGACTCGGGGTTCTGATGGGGGCATTGGGTCCTGGATGGGAATGTGGGGGCCCAAGCTCATGCGAAAGCCTATTAATAGAAAACCGACATGCTTAGGACATTTACATTACAATTATGTTACCTGGATGGTTGTACTCATTACAATTTTTTGGAGATCAATACAAGCTCCAAAAAAGGGGCCTGAAATAGGTCAATGGTTACACTTACCAAAAATTCAACAGAGAAATTTACTTTGCAAATAACTTCTTATGATATTGTGACACTTAACATCAGCTGGCTAGCGTTCCAGATACAATGTATTGATTGCCTAGAATGTTTTTGCCTAGAATGTTTTGAAACAACAACGACTTGTTGTTTCAGTCAAGGATCTTTTTGTTCTTTTACCATATGAAATCATGGGTCTCATGTTCGATTCATACATCAGATATAAATTTCATGAAATCAATGGAGAACTGCTTAGAAGCTAAAAAAGTTTCATTGGAAAGGAAAACATGTCACTATCTAAAACTATAGTTATCAATAACGTCATTTAAGACTTTGGTTATGTAGATGGAAACATTGGGGGAATCGCCGTCAAACCTTCTTCATTATCTTAAGCCGCTAAGGAAGAAAAGAGTAGTTGATAGGGTTCTGCTTGTGGTGCATACAGGGATACTACTAACTTGATAGGAGTAGAAACTATAACCATTGGTTTAAATAGGGGGACGCAGATGTATGGACCACCATGGTGGCTCTTTTAATTGGTGGCACGGAGTGAAGAGAACAAAAATAGTGAAGGGTTGCTTCCAAAACATATTACGTTCCTTCGAGATCGAGTTCTGAGGTTTGAAGACATGAAAAAACCGTTAGAAACGATGTGGTATAGCGAAGTCTGAATCTGAAAGTGGAAATTGTTGGTTCTAAAGTTAAATGCACTACTGTGGAATCCTCATGCTTACTTGACCAAGCCATATTACAAAAAATCTCGAGTAAGAATTAAGTTAATTCAAAATTAATACCGTAAATATCCTCGTTTTGACTTCTTAACGGTTTTATTGTTTTGTAAAATTAAACAACCTGCTAATTTTAATGCAACTCCAGAGTTCGAAGTTGAAGGAAGCAAAGACCATCAAATGTTTGAAGATCTGAAAGATAGTGGACAATGGCCATACAAATCACAGATGTGATAGGTGTAAACTAGTAAAAGTGATCTACAACCCATAGTAACCAAAAGTTTTAAAGAAACCTTTATGAAAAATATTTTCATGGTGAGGGGTAATTGCTAATCGAAGGTAATTCAGGAATAGTAACTTGTAATTTCGTCCATCTTAATAGTAAAAACTTATTGCAAAAACACATTTATGGACATTTCGAAAAACAACATTCGAAAATTCGAAAAATCCAAAAAAACGTCAGTGGCGTCAGTTCAAAATAGAAGTTGTATCGCATTAACTAACCTGGTCAAAATCCTGTATAGGAATTACAGTTCCTACTCTTGAATAACAAGAGAAATCCCTTTTTTGAATGGGTGGCCTAGATGTGTCTCCTCTAATGCTTTTTTCCCAGGGGTGATTGCACTAAGTCAGTAATTATTAAATGTTATTAGGGGGTTCATGTGGAAGGAAATTACTATATAGTAATTTTTCAAAGAGCCCCCTGAATATGGGCTCTTTGCAAAGAAGAGTGTGCTTTCCTTGTATTTTTTCCTGGCAACTTCTTGTGGAATAGGCGGCTGTGGAAAAACATTCTATTTTCAAAAAGTGCTCTCTATTCGAAAACTGAATATTTTAGTCTTTTTTTAAGAGAGCCTCAGACACCGCAGTCTTGCACTCTGTGAGGCACAAAACTGGAGTACCCAGAATTAATTTATTTTCATCCCTAAACCATAAATAAGTCATTTTAAATCATTCACTATCGTTAATCTTTAAACCATCAATTAAATAATCATAGTGGACTTAATTAAACTATTAAATATGTTTTAGTATTTTACTGTTCCACAGTGATGTAAGTATAATCTCACACAAAATAATCAATACAGCAGAATAGTTTTAACGTTATCCCATAATTTTTTTAAATTAGTCTGTTTTAAGGCTTGGAAGAGGGTGGTTACTCATTTGACTCAAAAAGGGGGTGTTACTTTGAGAATTCACTCTGGGTGGCACCCATTCTAGTTGTGTCACTGACTATATTTCCGATGCCGAGGCCTATGGAGCTTTGCAGCAATATGCCAGCAAATGCAGCAAATGATTATTTTGAGTGCTTATTTGTAAGGTCAAAGTGTAATTAGAGAACTAATAGAAGTTCTGTGTGTACGACCATGATTGGGTGACATTTTCCCGTAAGCAACCCCCAAAATTTTTAGCACGCTTGACGTAATGGCACAGCAAGCAGACGAAAGTGCAGTGGAAGTGATAGACCTGACCATTTAATACTTACTGAACATCCTAAATAATTTCTTAGACCACACTGCTTTTCCATTTATGAAAAAATAATTGAAGAAAAAACGGGTTTAATTTTTTTATATATAAAGCAGTGACACAAAATAAAATAAAAACTACACTTTAGCTAACAAAAATAAAAATACTCCGAATATTTCGGCCCCACGTCCGGGAGCCTTTTTCAGCGGAAAAAAAACAACAAAAAAAGGAGAAAATTACAACAATTTAAGATTTTTTTTAGACATTATAAAAATGCCACGACAAACTAAACCAACATAAAAAATATAAACAATAAAATATATAAGAAACAAAACTCACATTATAAAACAAACACTCCCGCACTGACTGTAACTTTAGAAAAACTGAAGTAATTGTTTATATTGGCACTTTCCTCTGCCACAATCGATGTATAAATGGGAATCTATTAAAAATGAAAATTATAAATACTTGCAACATTAATACTCTTTTCGTATTGTTGCAAGGATTTATAATTTTCATTTTTAATAGATTCCCATTTATACATCGATTGTGGCAGAGGAAAGTGCCAATATAAACAATCACTTCAGTTTTTCTAAAGTTACAGTCAGTGCGGGAGTGTTTGTTTTATAATGTGAGTTTTGTTTCTTATATATTTTATTGTTTATATTTTTTATGTTGGTTTAGTTGTCGTGGCATTTTTATAATGTCTTAAAAAAAACTCTTAAATTGTTGTAATTTTCTCCTTTTTTGTTGTTTTTTGTTCCGCTGAGAAAGGCTCCCGGACGTAGGGCAGAAATATTCGGAGTATTTTTATTTTTTGTTAGCTAAAGTGTAGTTTTTATTTTATTTTGTGTCACTGCTTTATAAAAATTAAACCCGTTTTTTCTTCAATTATTTTTTCGTTACTGAACATCTTATAGTTGAAGAACTCAAGCGTATTTTTTAACTCTTTTTTTCTTTTGAAACTGTTGACAAATTACATCCATTATATTGGTATGGTAATTAAGACCCACGATATAATAATCAAAATTGTTCATTTTACAAATATTTTAGTTAATAAAAAAAAGTGCGATTTATTTTGAGAAATCACAAACTTACAACAAACACTTAATCAATGTCAAAAATTAACTTGAAGACAATAGAATCGGTAATTAGCATTTTGAATTATACCAGAAATTGTATATCTGCGCAAAAACTTGGTTTTTCTACTATAAGTTATTCTGGTCACATCCAGATTGAACGTAATTAAATACGGATCTAATATCAGGTAATTGAGTGAGAATGGAGGCAAGAAGAGTGAAGTTTGAATGCAGTGAAAAACGTGAAAGGGGGATAAATGCCCCTAAGCGATTAAGTAAGATTGATGAAAAATGGATAATTAAATCAAGAGAAATCAAAAAGAACATCAAAACAAAAACAGGAAAGGTACTGTACTAGAAAGTTTCTGGGTTAAGTTTTTTCTTGTTGGAAGCGAGGTTTTCTTGAATTAATAGCATGTATTTTAATCATTGGAAATAAGTAAATCGAAACTTAATACCTTCAGAAGTTATAAGAGGGCACCACCTACTTCCTATAACTCCCGATATACCTGCTATAGCACAATATGTTCTTTGATAAAAGTAATGTTATAATGTTTCCCAGAAACCAATTTTTCAAAAAAGCAAAGAGCGATATTAAAACCTAATAAGAGAAGAAATTAAGCAGCATAGGTAATAAAGTCATAAAGTCTGACTATGATAATAGTCGTAAAGTCATACAATAAGTAAAGCCTAAAACGAATATGTCTTAAGATTAAGTCTTACAGTAAATGTATCTTAAATGAACAGAAATTATAATAATTAAGAGTGGGAGTGCCCTTTAAAGCGTCAATAGGCTAGATTGTTCTTTTGCGCTTTATAGAAAACTAATTACGCTTTAAATAATTTTTCCATTATAATATTATACAAAATTTATTCTTTTTATGTTTTACTGTATTTAAAACAGTCAATTTAGTTTTATTTGTTTGATATGCTGTAAATTTTCATGAATATGTTACCTATTGAAATCTATTCCTTCCGAACATGCAGAAATCAGTTAAGAAGTTATTAATTCACCTCCAAATATCACTTCAGCAAACTAAATGCATTACTTGAAAAAAGTACATGTTTATCTTGTAAAATTTAATGTAACTAGAAGTTTTCTGTACTTTCGTTGAAGTTTGATTAAGTCACCAATTATACTTAACTCAGAGAGTTAACTTATTTTTTGCAAAAGTCGAACTTCGCTCGTGTTTACTTTGACTCAGTCTGACGCTTTTTTAAAGCTCATATAATCCTACATCACCAATTAATCCCCATAGCTCTGAGTCTTTGTTCTGATATAGCACCTTGCTCGTTTTGTTCCGAGCATTTATTCCCATACCGCTTAGGACTTTTTTTTGCTCTAAGACAGTCTAAGACAGTTTTCTTTTATCTCTTTACGAATATTTTCTCTTTACGATATTTTCTCTTTTCTCTTTGTGATATTTATTCTTATATTTTTGCGATATTTTCTCTTTTCTCTTTGCGATTTCTTTTCTTTTCCATTTGCGTTATTTTCTCTTTTCTCTTTGCGATATTTCTCTTTTTTCTTTAGCTCCGGAACCTACCGATGCAGTCCACAGCTTGGACTTGTATCGTTATTGCACAAGAAATAAATCCAGATGTCTGTATCTTCTTCCTGTCTTTTATGTTCTTTTAAACCGTTCTTCTATAGTTTATCATTACATGCCTTTATAGATGTCATTCTTATTTCAAACTGTCTGTCGTTATCACAGTTAGAATACTATTGTTTTTCAGCTTCCATTTTTATAGGCTGAGAAGGTAGCCCTACTTTAAGATGACGGTTTATCTGTTACTATTACTGAGAACGAGTTCGTCAAAATATAAATATAGGGGCTGGGGACATTTTTTTTCTTTTTTTCATGAAATCAAATACAAAAAGAGTATTACCAGAACTCTAGTTGTTGGGATTTAATATGGATAAGGGGGTAATCTATCCCCTAACTCCCTTAATTGCCAACCCTGGCAATTATTTCCTTTTCTTATTTCGATTTTCGTTGTCTATGATGGCTATAAAAATGACTGTTCTTATATTTAATTTTTCTTCTTTTTTAAGTCACCTAACTCAATCTTTTACAGTTTTCTATTTCATTATGTTGCAGGTAAAACTTGAATAAATAATTAGTATCAACTCGGATACTCCAATTCTATCAGAAGATATGAACCATAGAGTCACCGTATATAACAGAGGGAATCTCCCATCTTGACAAGATATATTTTTTCTTTTTCTTTACAGAAAAATGAAGGTACCACAACAAGTGGCAAATGAGACTAAAGTAACCAACCAGGTCAGAGCAACCACTATTTTGTTGCTTTAATCAATGGCCATTCTAGCCTGTTTTTTTTAACCTATTTGTGGTTTCTTTAATCCAGGTTAATATAATTCGGCTACGATACCAAGTTTTAATGAACAAAACTGAACTTGTTTCCCTCTCTTATATTTTGACTACTATTTGGTGTGAACACCATATGCATTTTCAAACAAGGCCGTATCCAGGGGGGGGTACGGAACTTGATCCACCCGCTGAAATCTTTGTTTCACTCGTAAAACATAATAAAAATGTATGTAAACAAATTTTGTTTGTGTTTTTTCAGTTGTTTGCGTACCACTCCCCCCCCTAAAAAAAAGAATCCTGGATAGACCCTTTTTTCAAATGGCTTTTATTCTTTATTCTGTGTGACACTTTCACCAGTATTTTTTCAACTTAAAATTAAAGGAAAAATCTGGCGTTTATTTACCGCCGCATTTTAATATTCTCTTGTTACTTTTTCATTCCCTTTCAGCTTGAAGAAGACAGGATTATGTCAGCAGGCCGAAGTCGCATTCCAGGAATGAAAAGTCGCCTTGAAATAGCATGGCAAAAAGAAAGGGAGGACCTGACGAGGATTGTCTCTGAGAATTCAGCTCTTGCTAAGGATTTGCGACAAACTCTGTTTGAGGTAAGAGTTCAAAAGTTTTACGTTAGATTGTATATCGCTTATGGGTCTTTGTGATCTAAAATACTCTTACTCTTTACCACCAAAAATCTTTTTAGAATCTCTTTTTGAAAATTTTTTCAGTAAAAAGATTTCAACCTATTAATTTTTAAAAAATGAAAAAAAATGCTAAACAATTTTACTGACAATTCTGTTTCTACCAGCTAAAAGCCAATAGTTACTACATTAGTTAAATTAATATTTACTACAAAAGTTGAATATATTTTCTAGTATTTTTCTTAAGCAACCAACTTAGCCAGGGGCAAAAAAAATAGCAAACAGGAAATCTTTCAATGTACGTGCATATGTACGTGTACGTGCAGGATTTCTTGAAGAGGGAAAGGGGTTCACCTGCAAACCAAGTTTCAAGGGTTATTTTCTCAGGTTGTTTCTTTAGCTACTTAGGTTATAAAAGGTTATATATTTAGGTGAACATTTTGAGCAAGGAAAAAAAGAATAAAGATGTCTGTTTAACTATATAATATCACCAACTATTTCAAAATGGTGCCTTACTTCCATTTTTAATACCATTAGCAGCTACAATAAGTAAAGCTGCTCTAACAAGTGGTGCTCCAGCCTTAGGAACATATGCAGGCAAAAAAGTTGCTGATGAAATTTCTGGTAACTCTAGTGGAGCTTTACAGTTATTTTATTTAAATAAAAAAAAAATAATTTTTTTAGCTGAAAGTAAGGAGCGACATTAAAACTTAAAACGAACAGAAATTATTCCGTATATGAAATGGGTTGTACCCTCCGCAATCCATCGCTCTTTACGCTAAAGCTTTTAATTGTTTGAAAAAGTAGAATTGTGGCAAAGAGTCAAACTTCAGCGTAAAGAGCGAGGGATTGCGGAGGGGACAACCCATTTCATATACGGAGTAATTTCTGTTCGTTTTAAGTTTTAATGTCGCTCCTTACTTTCAGGTAAAAAAATTATTTTTTTTTTTATTTAATTTCTGAACGTTTTTGAATTAATGCATGTTTGGTTTTGGCTCTCCGCACATAAATTATTAAAATGAAACTTGTATATTAATTCCTTTTTTTGGCTAAATGGCTTTCTCTTAGTTTTGATCAGACGATTTTGAGAAATAAGGGGTGGAGAAGGAGGCCTAGTTGCCCTCCAATTTTTCGGTTACTTAAAAAGGCAACTAGAACTTTTAATTTTTAATGAACGTTTTTATTAGTAAAAAATACACGTAACTTAAGAATTAACTTACGTAACAAACTTTCATACCTTATATTTTTATTATGTATACGAGGGGGTTTGTAGCCTCGTTAATACCTCGCTCTTTACACTAAATCGTAAGTTTTGTCCCAATTCTTTAAGAATGACCCCTGAATCAGAAAGGCCGTAGAATAAATAGTTGAAATTATTAAAAATACTTTAGCATAAAGAGCAAGGTATTTATCTCCTCCTAAATACCTCGCTCTTTACGCTAAAGTATTTTTAGAACCCCTCATATGCGTAATTATCTCTGTTCGTTTTAATTTTCAATGCTACTTCTTCCTTTCATTTGAAAAAACGTTTTCATGTTTATTTTTCATTGTTTTCTTATAGTAATGCTAGAAAACCCTGCGCCCTTTTCATTGAATTCTTCTTCCCCCATGACAGATTCCTCCAAGGAAAGATCCTCCAACATAGCCCCCTCTTCTCATCCCCACCCCAAAACAAAATAAAATCCCCCTGAAAACGTCTGTACACTTCCCAATAACCATTACTATATGTAAACACTGGTCAAAGTTTGTAACTTGCAGCCCCTCCCCCAGGGATTGTGGGGGAGTGAGTCATCCCCAAAGACAAAGTTATTATGGTTTTCGACTATGCTTAACAAAATGGCTATCTCAAAATTTTGATCCGTTGACTTTGGGAAAAAATGAGCGTGGGAGGGGGCCTAGATGCCCTCCAATTTTTTTGGCCACTTAAAAAGGGCACTATAATTTTTCATTTCCGTTAGAATGAGCCCTCTTGCGACATTCTAGGACCACTTGGTCCATACGATGACCCCTGGGGAAAAGAAAAAAAAACAAAAAAAAAAAACAAACAAATAAACACGCACCCGTGATTTGTCTACTGGCAAAAAATACAAAATTCCACATTTTTGTAGATAGGAACTTGAAACTTCTGTAGTAGGGTTCTCTGATACGCTGAATCTGATGGTGTCATTTTCGTTAAGATCCTACGACTTTTAGGGGGTGTTTCTCCCTATTTTCCAAAATAAGGCAAATTTTCTCAGGCTCGTAACTTTTGATGGGTAAGACTAAACTTGATGAAACTTATATATTTAAAATCAGCATTAAAATGCGATTCTTTTGATGTAGCTATTGATATCAAAATTCAATTTTTTAGAGTTTTGGTTACTATTGAGCCGGGTCGCTCCTTACTACAGTTCGTTACCACGAACTGTTTGACCTGGGAAAATTGGCTGAGCTTTAAATTTACCTAGCGCTGCGCAAAAATTTGGAAGAGCTTTAATACTTCAAGGTACACAGAAAATCGTTGGAATGGAAAATGTCAAAGCTCATGTGAAATGTGGAAAGCCCAAAAAAAATATTGATTTTGCAGTTTCACTCCCTTATCTAAAAAACGAGAAACACATAAACAAAGAAAAAAAATCAAATGATACCCTTAACAAATAATGATATAACTGCTGAATTACATCATTTTCGTCACTTTAGAGGTTCTTTGGTGCCATCTGACATTGTAATTATCTTTTCTGTCTATATTTTCTTTCTATCTTTTCTATCTTTTCTGTGTAATTGTTTTTTTCTGTCAATAGACTTTAAAATCATGTCTTTGTTTAATTTTTATTTTTTTACACAATCAACTACTTTAGAATCAAAAGCCTTAGGTGTGAACAGATCAACCATTTCACCTTCAAAAATAAATGGTGATAACGGTTTTGTTTCCTTATTTAGTTTCTCCATTTATTAGTTGTTGATTTTATTAGACAAATTTTTGAATCTGAAATTATTTATTTAACAAAAAGATATCCGTCTACCTACTAACAAGTCTCCGATAGTGCAATAGTTTAGAGCACCAGACTCGGAAAAGGAAGGTATCAGGTTCAATTTTGGAAGCCTGCAGCATTTTTACTGATTCTGCATGTTAAATGAAAACACAAAACGTTTGCAAAAATTATTCAACAGGCCACCTTGGCCTAGTTAGCTGCACAACTGGTCTGACACTGCGGTTGCAATCCAACGCAGTTCGACTCTTACTGTTACCTCGTGTAGCAGTTGATGATTTACCTGGCCCATACTGTCACTATTACCTCATGTAGCAGTTGGTGATGTCGATACGATCAATCCCTATATCAACAAGTAAGAAGCAGTCAGCTTCCCTCCAAACAAAAATTCCTATGAGCTTTCCTCAGAACCCAGGCTGGTGTGATTCACCAACAGACACAAAAAATTTAAATGAAAAACTGCCTATGGGAATAGTTTTGCAATTTTTTTTAATTTATTAAATTATTTTCAAATATTGTTTGTGGACTTAACAGAATATGCGCAATATTTATAACCATTTAGTTTTACGTCTTTTAAATATTTTTCACGAGGACAAACTGCAATGCTGCTTGCAGTTAATTTCCATTAGTCAATTCGCCCAATTTGCACATACCAAGCAAATTTAAACAGAATTAATAAGCAAACTTTTCTCAGCCTTTCTTTCTACTATTCTTAGTTATGTTTCAAGTACTTCAATCAGAATTGCCCCAAGACCTAAAGAAGCTCATTTAGCAACAACTTATTTGAAAATAATTTTCAACTGTTGAAATTGAACCTTTGAGTAATGACGTGTAATTGGGTAAAACAGTATGCAAAACCTTAGCATTTCTAGAAAAGATGGTTGTATTTTTAAAGTTTTGGAGAGGATAGTGTGAAAAGTAATAAGGGTTTTGTTTACATTATGTGTTAAAATTTACAGGATTAACTAATATCTATAACCATTTAATTTCACTTGTTTCATATATTTTTCATGAGGAATTTTGTTCATGTTTTGTGTAATTTGTTTTCTCGTTTAATTATTTCTTTGTTGGTAAACTCACCCGATCTGCATATAGCAAGTAACTCCAAATAGAATGAATAAGATGTTTTATACTTAGCCTTTCTTCCTACTATTATTATATTCTAGCTTTTGGTGTGGCGCTTCGCGCCACACTAACACCTAGCTGGTGGGGGTGCTTCGCCCCCCCCCCCGAGCCCCCCCCCCCCCTCGCACGCGTAAGCGTTTACGTGCCATATTAGTTACGCGCCATTGTAGTTATGTCCCTGTGTCCCACCTGTGAATATATATATATATATATATATATATATATATATATATATATATATATATATATATATATATATATATATATATATATATATATATATATACATATATATATATATATATATATATATATATATATATATATATATATATATATATATATATATATATATATATATATATATATATATATATATATATATATATATGTATTATATATATATACATATATATATATATATATATATATATATAAATATATATATATATATATATATATATATATATATATATATGAATAAATATATATATGTATATATATATATATATATATATATATATATATATATATATATATATATATATATATATATATATATATATATATATATATATATATATATATATATATATATATATATATATATATATATATATATATATATATATATATCTTATATATATATAAATAAGTTGTCTGTCTGTGGATCTGTGGATCAGGTGACGTCATGTTTCTGTGTCGGCTGACGTCATGTTTTCGACTGACGAAATTAGGAAATTACATTGGGACACAAATGACGACCAGGACACCGGCACATAGGGAATATAAATGACGACCGGGACACTCAAAGAGAAAGTGACCGGGACACAAGGAATGTTCAATTAGCAATCACCATCAACAAAACACAACTTATTTATATATATATAGATGTCCCGGTGTCCCGGTCGTCATTTGTGTCCCGATGTCCCTGTGTGTAACTTCGTCAATCAACAAACATGACGTTACTCGACACACACACACACAGACACCTTATATATATATATATACTAGCTGTTGGGTCGTCATTTGTGTCCCGATGTCCCTGTGTGTAACTTCGTCAATCAACAAACATGACGTCACTCGACACACACACACACAGACACCTTATATATATATATACTAGCTGTTGGGGTGGCGCTTCGCGCCACCCCAACACCTAGTTGGTGGGGGCGCTTCGTGCCCCCCCAAGCCCCCCCCCCCCGAGCGCGTAAGTCGTTACGCGCCATATTAGTTACGCGCCATTGTAGTTGTGTCCCTATGTCCCACCTGTGAATATAGATAGATATATGTCGTCATTTATATATCCCCGTGTGTGTGTGTGTGTGTGTGTGTGTGTGTGTGTGTGTGTGTGTGTGTGTGTGTGTGTGTGTGTGTGTGTGTGTGTGTGTGTGTGTGTGTGTGTGTGTGTGTGTGTGTGTGTGTGTGTGTGTGTGTGTGTGTGTGTGTGTGTGTGTGTGTGTGTGTGTGTGTGTGTGTGTGTGTGTGTGTGTGTGTGTGTGTGTGTGTGTGTGTGTGTGTGTGTGTGTGTGTGTGTGTGTGTGTGTGTGTGTGTGTGTGTGTGTGTGTGTGTGTGTGTGTGTGTGTGTGTGTGTGTGTGTGTGTGTGTGTGTGTGTGTGTGTGTGTGTGTGTGTGTGTGTGTGTGTGTGTGTGTGTGTGTGTGTGTGTGTGTGTGTGTGTGTGTGTGTGTGTGTGTGTGTGTGTGTGTGTGTGTGTGTGTGTGTGTGTGTGTGTGTGTGTGTGTGTGTGTGTGTGTGTGTGTGTGTGTGTGTGTGTGTGTGTGTGTGTGTGTGTGTGTGTGTGTGTGTGTGTGTGTGTGTGTGTGTGTGTGTGTGTGTGTGTGTGTGTGTGTGTGTGTGTGTGTGTGTGTGTGTGTGTGTGTGTGTGTGTGTGTGTGTGTGTGTGTGTGTGTGTGTGTGTGTGTGTGTGTGTGTGTGTGTGTGTGTGTGTGTGTGTGTGTGTGTGTGTGTGTGTGTGTGTGTGTGTGTGTGTGTGTGTGTGTGTGTGTGTGTGTGTGTGTGTGTGTGTGTGTGTGTGTGTGTGTGTGTGTGTGTGTGTGTGTGTGTGTGTGTGTGTGTGTGTGTGTGTGTGTGTGTGTGTGTGTGTGTGTGTGTGTGTGTGTGTGTGTGTGTGTGTGTGTGTGTGTGTGTGTGTGTGTGTGTGTGTGTGTGTGTGTGTGTGTGTGTGTGTGTGTGTGTGTGTGTGTGTGTGTGTGTGTGTGTGTGTGTGTGTGTGTGTGTGTGTGTGTGTGTGTGTGTGTGTGTGTGTGTGTGTGTGTGTGTGTGTGTGTGTGTGTGTGTGTGTGTGTGTGTGTGTGTGTGTGTGTGTGTGTGTGTGTGTGTGTGTGTGTGTGTGTGTGTGTGTGTGTGTGTGTGTGTGTGTGTGTGTGTGTGTGTGTGTGTGTGTGTGTGTGTGTGTGTGTGTGTGTGTGTGTGTGTGTGTGTGTGTGTGTGTGTGTGTGTGTGTGTGTGTGTGTGTGTGTGTGTGTGTGTGTGTGTGTGTGTGTGTGTGTGTGTGTGTGTGTGTGTGTGTGTGTGTGTGTGTGTGTGTGTGTGTGTGTGTGTGTGTGTGTGTGTGTGTGTGTGTGTGTGTGTGTGTGTGTGTGTGTGTGTGTGTGTGTGTGTGTGTGTGTGTGTGTGTGTGTGTGTGTGTGTGTGTGTGTGTGTGTGTGTGTGTGTGTGTGTGTGTGTGTGTGTGTGTGTGTGTGTGTGTGTGTGTGTGTGTGTGTGTGTGTGTGTGTGTGTGTGTGTGTGTGTGTGTGTGTGTGTGTGTGTGTGTGTGTGTGTGTGTGTGTGTGTGTGTGTGTGTGTGTGTGTGTGTGTGTGTGTGTGTGTGTGTGTGTGTGTGTGTGTGTGTGTGTGTGTGTGTGTGTGTGTGTGTGTGTGTGTGTGTGTGTGTGTGTGTGTGTGTGTGTGTGTGTGTGTGTGTGTGTGTGTGTGTGTGTGTGTGTGTGTGTGTGTGTGTGTGTGTGTGTGTGTGTGTGTGTGTGTGTGTGTGTGTGTGTGTGTGTGTGTGTGTGTGTGTGTGTGTGTGTGTGTGTGTGTGTGTGTGTGTGTGTGTGTGTGTGTGTGTGTGTGTGTGTGTGTGTGTGTGTGTGTGTGTGTGTGTGTGTGTGTGTGTGTGTGTGTGTGTGTGTGTGTGTGTGTGTGTGTGTGTGTGTGTGTGTGTGTGTGTGTGTGTGTGTGTGTGTGTGTGTGTGTGTGTGTGTGTGTGTGTGTGTGTGTGTGTGTGTGTGTGTGTGTGTGTGTGTGTGTGTGTGTGTGTGTGTGTGTGTGTGTGTGTGTGTGTGTGTGTGTGTGTGTGTGTGTGTGTGTGTGTGTGTGTGTGTGTGTGTGTGTGTGTGTGTGTGTGTGTGTGTGTGTGTGTGTGTGTGTGTGTGTGTGTGTGTGTGTGTGTGTGTGTGTGTGTGTGTGTGTGTGTGTGTGTGTGTGTGTGTGTGTGTGTGTGTGTGTGTGTGTGTGTGTGTGTGTGTGTGTGTGTGTGTGTGTGTGTGTGTGTGTGTGTGTGTGTGTGTGTGTGTGTGTGTGTGTGTGTGTGTGTGTGTGTGTGTGTGTGTGTGTGTGTGTGTGTGTGTGTGTGTGTGTGTGTGTGTGTGTGTGTGTGTGTGTGTGTGTGTGTGTGTGTGTGTGTGTGTGTGTGTGTGTGTGTGTGTGTGTGTGTGTGTGTGTGTGTGTGTGTGTGTGTGTGTGTGTGTGTGTGTGTGTGTGTGTGTGTGTGTGTGTGTGTGTGTGTGTGTGTGTGTGTGTGTGTGTGTGTGTGTGTGTGTGTGTGTGTGTGTGTGTGTGTGTGTGTGTGTGTGTGTGTGTGTGTGTGTGTGTGTGTGTGTGTGTGTGTGTGTGTGTGTGTGTGTGTGTGTGTGTGTGTGTGTGTGTGTGTGTGTGTGTGTGTGTGTGTGTGTGTGTGTGTGTGTGTGTGTGTGTGTGTGTGTGTGTGTGTGTGTGTGTGTGTGTGTGTGTGTGTGTGTGTGTGTGTGTGTGTGTGTGTGTGTGTGTGTGTGTGTGTGTGTGTGTGTGTGTGTGTGTGTGTGTGTGTGTGTGTGTGTGTGTGTGTGTGTGTGTGTGTGTGTGTGTGTGTGTGTGTGTGTGTGTGTGTGTGTGTGTGTGTGTGTGTGTGTGTGTGTGTGTGTGTGTGTGTGTGTGTGTGTGTGTGTGTGTGTGTGTGTGTGTGTGTGTGTGTGTGTGTGTGTGTGTGTGTGTGTGTGTGTGTGTGTGTGTGTGTGTGTGTGTGTGTGTGTGTGTGTGTGTGTGTGTGTGTGTGTGTGTGTGTGTGTGTGTGTGTGTGTGTGTGTGTGTGTGTGTGTGTGTGTGTGTGTGTGTGTGTGTGTGTGTGTGTGTGTGTGTGTGTGTGTGTGTGTGTGTGTGTGTGTGTGTGTGTGTGTGTGTGTGTGTGTGTGTGTGTGTGTGTGTGTGTGTGTGTGTGTGTGTGTGTGTGTGTGTGTGTGTGTGTGTGTGTGTGTGTGTGTGTGTGTGTGTGTGTGTGTGTGTGTGTGTGTGTGTGTGTGTGTGTGTGTGTGTGTGTGTGTGTGTGTGTGTGTGTGTGTGTGTGTGTGTGTGTGTGTGTGTGTGTGTGTGTGTGTGTGTCGACTAACGTCATATTTTCGACTGACGAAATTACAGACCGGGACATCGGGACACAAATGACGACCGGGACACTGGCACATCTATATATATAAAAATAAGTTGTATGTGTGTGTGTGTGTGTGTATCTGTCGAGTGACGTAATGTTTGTGTGTCGATTGACGTCATGTTATCGACTGACGAAATTACAGACCGGGACATCGGGACACAAATGACGACCGGGACACCCGCACATAGGGAATATAAATGACGACAGGGACACTCAAAGAGAAAGCGACCGGGACACAAGGGATGTTCGATTAGCAATCGCCATCAACAAAGCACCGGGACAAAAATGACGACCTGGACACAGGGAGTATAAATGACGATCACGACATATGTAAAGAAAAACTAAAAAACTAAAAAAAGGTAAAAACTACAAAAAAAATAAAAAGAAAAAAACTAAAAACTAATAAAAACACTAAAAAATCTAAAAAACTAAAAAACAAAAAAAGAAAAAAAAAGAAAAAAAAGAAAAAAAAGGAACAAAAATGAAAAATAAAGGAGAAAAACAAAACTAAAAAAAAAACTAAAAAGAAAAAAAGGGGAAAAATACAAAAATTTATTTCATCATATACCATTT